>NC_092334.1:557095000-557262500 GCF_046630445.1 Rutidosis leptorrhynchoides | reverse complement strand
AGTTTGGGGGGTGTGGACACACTTGCGCGAATTCGGGTAACGGCTACAAGGGAGAAAGAAAAAGGAAACTGTACCCGACCAGGGATGGACGTAAACTCGTAAGCTACCGAGGGTAGGGATAATCGTCCAGGTCTTATTGTGAAAGAAAAAAGCCGCCCCGCCACAGCAGGCGGGTTGCTTCCTCTGTCGTCGCCGGGGAGCTCTTGGCGAGGAGACCTTAGGATAAGTTGCTAAAACAAACGGGGGGCGAGGATCGACCCGTTCAGTAGAATTCCGAAGAAAGACTGTTGGCAGCAGGTGGAGACATTTCTTTGGCCCCTTCAAAAAATCAAAGAAATGCGGGCAGGGTGGAGCTCGGCAGAGGGTTCGAGAATAGGGTAGGGTCCTGTTCTTAAGATTCAGATAATAAAAAAGTTCCAAACCTTTGTGCATGCACCTCCGTACAAGTGCTGCGTACAAGTTCCGGCCAGGATGATTGGGAAAGATCAAACCAATTTGAACCGCTCACATCACAGTAGTAGTAGCGTAAAGGCCGTAAGCCGGGGGGCGGCCATAACATAAAGCTATTACTTTCACACCTCTCTCTCTTTATCTATAGATATCTAAAAAGAGAGAGATCCGCTGCGTGAGCAACCCGACTGTGCGTTACATGTGCTCTACAGGCTGCACTCCATCTTTCTTCCCCCTTTTTCTTTTGATTTGGAAGACGGCCGTTGCGTTTGGTTCGAAAGGCATGGTCTTCAGTATGTCTCCAGATAGGCCCCCCACTAGTCCGGCTAGCTAGTGAGTGGTTCTTTCGGGCGGGAAGCAGGCCGGGCCCTACGGGCGGGCATCTCCCGCAACGCAAGCAGCATTGTTCGCCACCACCCGAGAAGCAAAAGATTATAGAGTCCAGGCTGAAAATACATGCATAGATAGTGGTCTAATGACAAGGCCGACGACGGAAGCTCGGGACGGAGCCGTATGATGCGGAAGTCTCACGTACGGTTCCCTGAGAAGGGAGTGGCTACCTACTGGAGCTTCGACCAATCACCACCGGTCAATTCCGCTTTGGGGCCACCCCTTACTCTACCATTATTATAGGGGTATGGGGTTCGAGACAAAGAAAGATCAAGGCAGCATATCAGCTTTTCCTTTATACTTTACTTGGATCTGTTTTTATGCTATTAGCTATTCTGTTGATTCTTTTCCAAACAGGAACCACCGATTTACAAATTTTATTAACCACAGAATTTAGTGAGCGGCGCCAAATCTTTCTATGGATTGCTTTTTTCGCCTCTTTCGCCGTCAAAGTGCCTATGGTACCAGTTCATATTTGGTTACCCGAAGCTCATGTAGAGGCACCTACGGCAGGATCCGTCTTCTTGGCGGGAATTCTCTTAAAATTGGGAACCTACGGCTTTTTAAGATTTTCAATACCCATGTTTCCTGAAGCGACACTTTGCTTCACTCCTTTCATTTATACTTTAAGCGCGATTGCTATAATATATACTTCCTTGACCACTTTAAGACAGATCGATCTTAAGAAGATCATTGCTTACTCCTCAGTAGCTCATATGAATCTGGTGACTATTGGTATGTTTAGTCTGAACATACAGGGAATTGGAGGTAGCATTCTACTGATGTTAAGTCATGGACTGGTTTCTTCAGCCCTTTTTCTATGTGTTGGTGTTCTATATGACCGACATAAGACTCGACTTGTTAGATATTACGGAGGTTTAGTGAGCACCATGCCGAATTTCTCTACCATTTTCTTCTTTTTCACTTTGGCCAATATGAGTTTACCTGGTACTAGCAGCTTTATCGGGGAATTTCTCATCTTAGTAGGAGCTTTCCAAAGAAATAGCTTAGTAGCCACGTTAGCAGCGCTTGGGATGATTTTAGGCGCGGCGTATTCCCTTTGGCTATATAATCGTGTGGTTTCTGGGAATTTAAAACCGGATTTCCTCCATAAATTCTCCGATCTAAATGGTAGAGAAGTTTTCATATTTATACCTTTTCTTGTTGGAGTTGTTTGGATGGGTGTTTACCCCAAAGTGTTCCCGGACTGCATGCATACATCCGTAAGTAACTTAGTGCAACATGGAAAATTTCATTGAGAGGAATCAGCAAAGAAAAGAAAAAGGGTCAACATCTTAATGTGTATTTGAGAGATGATTGTCCCCGGGCTGAGGAGTGCCCACACCTAAATAAAGTATGAAAAAATTAGAAAAACAAGCGAGAACTTCTTTTTCATTTTGGCAAAAAAAAAGAAAGCTAAATATAGGAATTTTTTTTTTGGGGGGGGTGGTCCACCGACAGGGGCAACTGCCAGCAATTGAAAGAAAGTTGCGAACAGACAAAATGAGGATGTTTGACACCTCGATTGTCCCGAAGCCCTCTCATGCGAATTAAATCAACTTAGTCAATGTTTTGTCCGGTTTTACTGAAGGCAAAAAGAGCCTGAAATTGTCCGGCACCTTCGCGCGCATATGTACATTCCGTCGTTAAAGTGCTCCTACCTTTACTTTTCAAGGAGAAGCGGTTGAGAGCAATCGAGAAGAGCTACTCGACTCAAAGACGAGAGGAAGCGAGTAAAAAGGAAGGATAGGGGGAGGAAGATGACTATCTAAAGCCGATAGTCCAGTAGGTCCTTGTAAGGCGAGTGGAAGGAAGTGACTCTACTGTTAAGTGGAGGAAATGGAATTCATAAGTCACACAAGAATTGCTCAAGGTTGGAGGCAGGGCTACGGGCGGCTAGAAGGGATCATCCCACACAAGGAATAGAGAGGAATCCCCTAAAGAGAAATGGGAAGACCTATGCTATTTCAGCTGTTGGTGCCAGTGATTAAGTTGAGTTTGGGAAGGCGGTCTCCTATATAGGAGAAAGACTGATTTTAGCGGACATTGCTTCTACGTAGTTTCGTACCCTTGCAGTGGAATAGGAAAAAAGTCTTTCATCAACTAGAACCCCGAGTGAAGGCAACTCAATAAGTAGAGTCTCTATCGCCCGGAAGCAGAGAAGGGAGAAGATCTAAAAGAATTAGCCTGCAAGAAGCGAAGACACAAATGCAGGCTTTGATGATTAGCAGCATCTTGTCTGAGCGAGTGAGCGTGAAGGCATCAGAAGAGGAGCGTAGCAGCTCCCCCGATAGGGAGAGGAGCAGGGGACATCTCTTGCCTCTTGCGAATATCTGGGCAGTCAACTCAATTCCCACAATCTGAAGGCTATTTGTTCTCGAATATGCGAGATGGACAAACTCGGCTTCATCTAATGCTTGCTCTCATCTTGCTAAGAAGCACTACCTTATTCGCTTACCAGAGAGCTTAACCAATAATCAATCCTTCTTTATTAAAGAAAGCACGGCAATGCGCAATCGCTAAACAAGCCACTAAAGCTACCCACTAATGCAGTCTATTGCTCCTATAGGGAATAGAGACTAGGAAGAGTGACACGTGCTACTCCTACAGCTTCCCTTCCCCATGGTTTAAAGAGCTTGCCTTAGGCTTAGCCTTACTTAGTATTCATATACCTTCGAGAGGCGGTTCCTGCTGACAAGGGTTGCAGACCAACTTGATGAGGTTTCGCATCTTCATTCAGTGAAAGACTACGCAGAAGTTCAATATGTCGATTCTATTTCTCTACGTATCGGAAAAAAGTACATACCCCCTTGCCTCAGTCTTTAGGGCAATAAGGAGTCTGTCCCCTAGGGTGTTAGAGTATCGGGGTTTATGTAAATATGTTCTCTAACACATGCGATCTAGGGGGGAGTTAGTGAGCTGGGTAAAGGCTGCCCGCCATCACACATTTGTGTTTTGGAAGTGCAAAAACCCCATATAAAAGCCGGTCCAAGTGATATGTCACTAGCTATAGTGTGCTAGTACCACTAATAACTTGGTGAAAGTAAGCTAACTCCACGGGTAATGACACCATAAAGAGCTTCAATACGCCCATCCTGGGTACCGAACGCCCATCCTGGGTACCGAATGCTCAAGAGCTGAAATACTGAATACTGAGTACCGAACGCTCAAGAGCTTCAATACTCCCATCCTGGGTACCGAACGCTCAAGAGCTTCAATACTTCAGCCTGTAGGTACCGAACGCTCAAGAGCTTCAATACGGATATCCTGGGACTGGGTACCGAACGCTTCCAGGGACTGGGTACCGAACGCTCTGATTTGGGAAAATCCTGCTGTAAGCCCAGCCTTCAATATGTAGAATACCATGGAAAAAAAAAAAACAACCCTAGAAAGTTGGGTTCAAAATGAGGTTGATCGCGATTCTTCATCTAAGAAAGACCCGGATACTAAGGTTCGTCTTTCACAGTTCTGGAATGAATTTTATAGTTCTGCGGAGTTGCTAGTTGGTTCATTAGAAGAGAAGAAGACCTCTCATAGAAAATACACAGATTCCGTTATTAATTTATTAAATGATTTTAGAAATCAAAATGAAACTATGGGTAAGGTGGTGGCAACTAAAAATCAATTATATGATCTACAGAAGCAGATTGAAGAGATGACAATGCAATTTGACGAGCAATCCCTTCATAAGTCTACTACAAATATCCTAAATATCCTCATTGATGAAAATAGAGAAAGTGCTAAATTTTATATTTTTAATAAGCTTAACAAGGAGAATGAGGAGGATCGCGCCTTGCTTAGTGAATTAAGTCAGTTCACGTTGGAGGGACTGATTGTTCATGTTCTTTGTGTGCTATTTCGCTCTTCCGATGTCAATATAATGGTTCGTGTTGCTACCCTGATTGAGCAACTGGAAGGACATGTTCGATCTCATATCAATATAGTAAGACAACGAAGGTTGGCGAAAGAGATTGCTAAAGGTAATATAGCACCAGAAGACATAGAAGAATTTAAGGAGTCAATCTCCGTCAGTATCAGTAAAAAAATATCAAATAAGAAGATGTACCCCATAGGTAGTGCTTTGGTAGAGTTTATGATAGAAAGGGGACTGATTACGATAGAGTGTAACAGCACAAGTGATGTAGCTAAGAAAGGCAAATCCCATTATACTCCTAAAGCCGGTTATGTTATTTGTAACTTTGATATTTCGTTATTACCGATCAAGCTCAACTTGCCAATGGTACATCCTCCAATAGACTGGAGCAGTTCTAGTGCTAAATCTGATGCTGTGACTCTGTCAGATCTCAAGGGTGGTTACCTAAGTCAACCTACCAGTGAAATGTATGGCCGTTACAGTCTTTTAACTTCTACTAACGTCCACAATTTCTATCTTGAGCTCTATAATCAAGAAAAAATATGCAATATTATGAATACTCTCCAGAATCAGCCATTTCAAATCAATTCTGAATTTCTTCAATATATAATTGATAACGAAAAGACCTTTGTCAAACATGGATTGCTTGCCCCTAGGTTTATAGCCTATATGAATCTGAGGGATAGCACAGGCAAACTTCGTTCATTATACATGAAAAATGACTTTATTAAATCCAAATATTCATATAATGAGTTATTACTCATTTTACAAAAAGACATGCAGAAGGCTCGTTATGAGCATCTGATTTTTGATTTGGCGTCTGCTTTTAAGGGTTTTCCATTTTATTTACCAGCCTTTTTGGATTTCCGGGGTCGAATCTATCGCTGTGGTGTATTACATTTTCATGAAAGGGATCTTTCCCGAAGCCTGGTAGAATTTGCTGTGAATGAGCCGTCTGATATAGAACAATCAAGTATATGTAAAGATATAGCACTAGCTTCTACAAGCTTCCATTTTCGTACCCTCAAGTCTGTAAATGCCGTATCCTATTTATCTTCTTCAATAGAAACCGAACTCGAAAAGTACAATGTTTTCCCCTCTAAAATGAAACCTACTTCAATGGATGAGGAAAAAGCAAGTGTTTATGTACAGTTATCAACTCTTGCTAAACATCCTTTTCAGTTTTTATCTGGTTATCTATCTATCAGACATGATCAATGGAGTTCTATAAGTTGCATTCCAATTACCCAAGACGCATCTGCCAGTGCGTATCAAATAATGTCTTACTTATTACTGGATGAAAATATCGCTAAGTCTACTAATCTCTTTCCCTCCAATGATGGGGAAATCAAAGAGATTTATCTGGATATCCTAGAAGCACTTAAATCTTATATTTCTGACAAGAAGAAATACACATTGGATGAGAACGACGAATTCTCACTGGTTGAGGACCACGAATTCTCCTCGACAATTAACAAGCTTTTAGATCGAAAGATAGTGAAAAGCATCTTCATGCCAATAATCTATGGTAAGACGGTTATTAGCACTACCCAAGATATAAAGAAGAGTATTCTCTCTCAATTCCTTAGTCATAAAGAGTGCTTTTCTGTTGCTCAACTGTGCTTTGATTTCTGGAGAGAGAAATTCCAAAACATGGACTGTCTTATTCGTTTGATCAGTTGTATAGGTTGGCTCATATCTTCTAGTGACCGTGCAGTACTGTATGAAGTTGATAACTTTATAACAATACAAGACTATATGAAAATGGTTCCAATTAACATATCGATATATGATCAAATTAGTAAGAAGAGACGTCAAGTAACTCTTAGAGTACCTTCTGATAAGAGAGACAAGAGGAAGACAGAGGTCGCTACCTTCGTCAACTTTATCCATCAGAAGGATGCTCATATAGCTATGACTGTGGTCGAACACCTTCAGATGTTAAAAGCACCTATCTATACTGTTCACGATAACTTTATAACTACCCCTGCTTATAGCAGCAAACTTCCTCTGATTTACAGCTCTGCTATGAAAAGTTTGGGTTCTCCCCTTGAGATCATAAACCAATTTCTTTATTGTAATCTGGTTCAACACCTTCCTATGAAGGATGAGTTCCCTATGGATTTGAGTGATGTAATACCAAGTGATACTCTTAAGCGTATCTTGGATCTGAATCTACCTTCCAATATGAACAAGACTAAAGTGAAGAAAAAAGTTTGGGATGACAGGATCCAAACTATAGTGGACTCTTACTATCAATATACATTATTAGTGTGCGGAGAGTATTCAAGCCCTGAGGAAGCTAGTATGAATCATAGATTGAAATGGCTCAATTTCTGTGATCAGATGACTGCTAAATCTGGGATTCCTTATTACAGTGTGCATTATTGAAATGAAGATGAAAATGAAAATGCAAATCAAAATGTTGACAACCAGCATGAAACCAATGTTTTCAAAAACTCACAGCATACGGTATTACACTACTGACCAAGTTCCAACTGAAATATTATTGAATCGCGTCTTTAATACTGTTGAAAGTACATCTGTGCAGGATCCGCATCAAAGTTTGATCATAGCAACTCATAACTTCAGAGAACCAGAACCTTTTATTAACGATGTCGATCTTCATACTCTCTTAATAATGGATCTATTAAACCAGTTTGCTTACCCTTCAATCACTACTGGTTACGCTAAATTTGGTATTTTAATTACCATAAGGCGATCTTACGGAGAGGAGATCACATTTTCGATTGGTCCTGCTATCCCTTTAACTGACGATAGTGGGTGTTTACTTTCCAAAAGTGTGGTCTATTCTAATATCTATAAATTAATCACTAAACAAGCAGAAATTGATGATGGGGATCAACTTGTTCGAGTCACGATTAGAGTCTATCTAGACCAGGATAAAAAGAAGAAAAGGCCTTCCCTAGACGAAGAAGATAGATATAACTTACTTAATGAAATTATTGAAGTGGGAGTTGTTGATACCAATGATATAATAGCAATGAAAATCCAGCATAATAAGCGTAGATATCTTAAAAATATAAGCCCGATAGATGTAAAAGATCAAGATCTTAGACCTTTCATTGTATCTGATCTCGAGACCTTACTGGATAAGAATCAGTTTCATAAGCCTTATGCAGCTGGTCTCTTGATGGTTTTCCCAGGTAAAGAAATCCAGAATTGGATGATCGAAACCTGGTATAGCGAAGATTACTCTATACTATATCCTGAAGCCTTTGAAAAACGGAGTAAGAAAGTACTTACTGACTTGGTATTAAGGATCACTGCTCTTGTTAAAAAGAACAAGGAAGTCCAAACTATTTACTTCCACAACTTTTCTAGATTCGATGGTATTATCTTGCTAAAGCACCTTGCGTGTAATCACAAGGACTTCCATCTAAAACCTCTTATGAGGAATCATAGGCTTTACGAGTTAGCAGTCTATTCAGGTAAAAAGATGTTATTCCGCTTCAGGGACTCATTGAATCTACTCCATGGTTCACTTAATGATCTGGCTAAGAGTCTCTGTCCTGATTTTGGTACGAAGGGTTCTATCAACTATGACGAAGTTACCGTGGATAAGCTTCCAGCTATGAAAGATGAATATATTGACTATATGAAACAGGACATCTATCTATTAGGTGGTGTGATGCAAAAAGCACAAGAGATCTATAGTAATCTGTATAAAGTGGACATTGAGAGTAAAATCACCCTTTCAGCACTGTCACTGAGCATCTTTCGTATGAAATACTTCGATGACTCTCATTTTAGTATCCACATCCCTAACAGAAATGAAGACCAATTTATACGACATGGATACTACGGGGGTCACACGGATGCGTACAAGCCACATGGCAAGGACCTATACTTTTACGATGTAAACTCTCTCTATCCATTTATCATGAAGGAATTCCCAATGCCACATGGTGCGCCTGTCTGGTATGGAAATCTTCAAGAGAAGGACTTAGATAACAAGTTAGGGTTTATTGAGGCATATGTGGAATGTCCGAAAACTCTCAAGAATCCATTTCTACCCTATCGAGACAAGAACGGGCTTCTCCTTTTTCCAACAGGAAAGTTTGTGGGTGTATACTTTAGCGAAGAATTGAAGTTTGCTAGAGAGATTGGCTACACTGTGATTCCACTCTCTGGCTACCTCTTTGAGAAGAAGGAAAGCCCTTTCAGTAACTTTGTAAGCAATCTCTTTGAAAGCAGGTTAGAAGCTAAGAAGTCTGGGAATGATGCGTTGTCTTATGTGTACAAAATCCTTATGAATTCGCTCTATGGTAGATTTGGCATTAACCCTCAGAGCACAAAAACCGAGGTCTGCGATACAGTAAGATCCAGAAAGTTATTAAGAAGAAGTGAATTGATATCAGCTGATGTGCTTAACGACAACTGCCACGTTGTTTCCTACCATCACAACTATAAATCCAATGATTATTGGGATCCACCGAAGAACACAGCTGTCCAACTTTCAGCTGCTATCACAGCCTATGCTAGGATCTATATGTACCCGTATATCTCAAGAGAGGACTGTTACTATACAGATACAGACTCTGTTGTGCTAGGTAATCCACTACCTGATGAATTGATTTCAAGTTCTATCTTAGGTAAGTTTAAGCTAGAGGACAGAATCTCTGAGGGATTCTTTTTAGCACCGAAGTCCTATTGCTACAAAACTGTAGATGGAAAGGAGATAGTCAAGTTCAAAGGGGCTGCGAAGGACCAAATCAGTCCTGAATGGTTTCCGTCACAGCTCGCTGACCCTGATCTGAAGCAACAAGTAACTGTGGAAGCCCACTTCCGGATTGAGTGGTCAACACTTGAAGTTTACAAGAAAGACCAAAAATTCCTGGTTGGAATTAATAAGGGGGCAAAAAGGAAACCTGTACATATTCATGAGAAATGGTCTGATACTGAGCCTATTGAAGTGAATGACTTGTCTAGACTAGATCACATTAGCAAAAGACTAGTCATGTTTCTAAGTGAAAATATAACACATCTTGTGAGAGAGAATCACAGTCTCCATGAAAAATTATCACTTATGGAAAAGGGGATAGACCCTGAGATGAAAGAAGAACCTACAGAGGTCACTAACCCAACTGTAGACGAGATACCTTTGACTGACAATCAACCTAAGAAGAAGCCTAAGACAGACAAGAAAGAACCTAAAAAGAAAGCTAAAAAGAAGAAAGCACCGTTGACTGACAATCAACCTAAGAAGAAACAACCTAAGAAGAAACCACCTAAGAAGAAACCACCGTGATGAAGACTCTACTAAAGTCTCGCTAGAAGTTCTTACTAAAAAAGTAAGGGATAGTCTCGCTAGAGGTTCTTACTAAAAGGTATGAAGTTCTTACTAAAAAGTAAGGGATAGTCTCGCTAGAGGTTCTTACTTACATCGCTGGATATTAAGTCGAGAGATGACAGCAATAAACCGTTTACCTTCTTTTGCTCTTTAGAGTCTTAGGAAGAAAGGTAGGAAGTCACTGATTTGTCAGAGAAGCAGGGACAGCACCTTTCGAAAAAGGATGAACCTCACCTACGTTTGAAAACGAACTGCCGGTACTCCACTTAGAAAAAATGCTCTTCTGCACCTGACCTAGTGGCTGAATCGACAGCAAAACTCCAATTGGCATAGCAGCTGCAAGAGAAGGAAGGCAATCTTGTTGGCAGAGAAAGAGGAGTTTAGCTAGCCTGATAGTAGGTTGAGTAAGAGAGAGTTCTCCGTGGCTTAAACTTTTCTTTGAGAAATGACAGCTACAAAGGCAGTCCTAACTAAAGAGCAATCCGCTGCGCTAGTGATGATCGGGAAGTACTTGACCTTTTTCTTTTCTCCAACTGTCATTGCAAGAGAATCAACTGAAACTGGCTTGGCAGATACAACTCACTGAACACTCTTTCACCGCTAATGAACCCGAAGGTACGGAGTAGAATGCTTTCCCGCCTGCTTCTCTCTATAGGGGTGCCAGTAGCTTTCTTCTGTCACTTCTTTCAGATCAATGAAGTTGAAAAGGAATAGAGTATACAAAGCTGTCACTCCAAGAACTCGAATAGTTGTGAGCTTAACTACCTGTGCAAAGAGAATCGATGCCTTCTATCTTAGAGTAAGCAAGGGCTAGAAATCGAGCACCGCTACAGCGATTCATCTGCTCTCCATTTCGATCCATTTGCAACCTTTCTTAGGTTAATCTGATAGGTTCAAAAGCCTTTCCGAATCATCGCTCCTCATCCTCATCAACGGGAGGAATATCCATCTCAATCGGTTCCAAGTGGTGGTCTCATGCAATAAAGCTAGTAATTCTGAGTTGTGGATATATCATATTGAATGCGTGGCACACAAACCATATCATATCACACAGGATCGGGTGAACCAATATTGTTAGATGGTTGAAACTCTTTAAATTGAGTATGATATTGATATAAGGTGCAATGGCTACAACTGGGATGATGAATAGCTAATGGTTTGATCATCCTATGATCACTGAACTTGCTGAGTGCTTGCTGCTTTTGGCTCCCGGTCTTCTTTTCTTGCCACAAGGGTCAACACTTTGCTTCTCGTGATTCTTCTAGCCGTCATGCATTCGGCCAGTCTATTGTTGTCAATCTAACTAGTAATAAATAAAGACTCCTCCCTTCCCCCAGCTTGCCCAACCTAGTAAAGGGGCTTATTTCGAAAGAGAGTACCGCTTACCCCTTTCAGTGCAGGTTGGTGAAATGACGTACTGAGGATTCCCTCCCGCAAGCAAGGGTATCAAAACCACTCTTTAGAAAGATAGCCTACATTGAACCAAAGGACTGATCCCCACGCCGAATGAGATGTCGTATACGCAACCGTTGCAGGCATAAGCGCTGCAAACATGGCCACTTCAGCTCTTTTCTTTTCGGAAGGGAAGAGAGTTCCGTCACTTCTGGGCTTAGGGCAGCTCATGACGAGCAAACCATCACCCAAGCATCAAGCAGTCTTCCACAACGGGTTAATCCAAAGCCCACAAAGCCATAAAAGTGGCCCATCAAGATCCCACCCACCAAGAGCAGGCTAATGAAGCTAAGCAGAGTGCACCAGTCCCAGCTCAGGACCTCTATGTGCATTTTACGATACGTAGAGAAAGTCTTTAGATAAGGTACGGGAGTAACGTCTATTTCAAAAAGTGCAACTCTTCCAATGGGAAAAAAGGTAGCAATCAGGGGAAACTTTGACTGATAGGTTACGGAGTTGAATACTTGGAGCTAGAGCGAAGCCGTAATCCAGTAGGAAGTGCCTCAATTGTTAAGGGGAGAGTTCCAGACGCTCGACGGTACCTAAAAAGAAGATTGCCAAAGAGGCTAAATTCCTTCTACCGATTGACTCTTCAATTCTTTCTCCTTTCGCAGGGGACTCTAGGGAGAAGAGAAGGCTTTCATTCACCTTACGTACTGTGAGAGCTACCTAGTGACTTTCTTACCTTGCTTACGTCCCTATGGGATAGAATTGACAAGATTACCGCTACTCCTTGCTTGAAGGCATTCGCCATTCACATTCAGGTCCGGCATTGAGTAATTGGTAAGGTAAGTCAGTCAGTCTCTTGATCACCATGCCCTCATCTACTGCCGAAGGGCTTGTTCACGAATGCCCTGTTATGTTAGAAGGAAATCTCTTGTGTATTCAAAAGGGCTATTAAATGTCCAAGAAGAGATGACTGGTTAAGTCTTTGACTTTCTGTGTTCTGTGGGATTACCCTTTGTCATAGAAAGAGCTTTCACTCAACAGTCTGGCAACTGCCTTGCGAGGTCGTAGAGCCCACCTAAGATCGAAAAAGGTCTGTCTGTGATTGAGACTAAGGAACGCTAGCTATATGCTTAACACCAGGTTCTATATTTGTTCGAAGAAAATGCTTAGCTTATCTACGCTATTTATTTAGTTTCCTCCCGGAAGTAGCTTTCTCTAATAAGATCGGCATAGGGGAGATGGTTGATAGCTTAGGTTTAGCAAGAAATTTGGGGATGGCTTCGCTCCTCTCCAACCAGTCTAGCTCGTAAACTCGCTCCATTAATATTGTATCAGAATGACAAGGCAAAAGATATGGGCTGAGTCTAGCTTGGGACGAGCCTTAGAGAAAGGTCATTTTCGAGAGAGATGACCTGGCAGTTCTTCAGATCAGCAACTCGGCGGATAGAGAGCTTTTGAGCCCAATGGACTTCTTATTTATGAATCTCGCTACCTCTTAGCTAGAGACTGGGAGAGAGATTTTCGACATAGCAGGGGAATTTCTGCGCATATGGACTTGCCGGCTTCATAAGAGCCTGAAAAAAGGGTGGTCTCTTTCATGTACTTGATTTTCTTATCTTAGGGGTCAGTTTCCTTACATCCAGCTGTCGTTCCCCTCGGATTAGAAAGCAAGCCAAGTCCATGCTTTCTTCTATGACTGAACTTCGCTTCGTTCGTACCCGCTGGATCTATCCAAATTCAAAGCCAGTCAAAGGTGGCTCTTCACATGAAATCATGCAAAGGAGATGCGCAACCAGTCAATCATGCTATACATGAAATCATGCAAAGGAGATGCGCAACCAGTCAATCATGCTATGCATACCTTCCAACCAATCGGCCAATCACGCTATCCTTACCTTTCAAGCAAGCCCTTCGATTCCGCTTCTGCAGCAGTATATAATCTTGGTCCCTTACCTTGATGCCTACAGCTCAATTGATTTTCCAGTGATGGCAAGAATCTGCAAAATACTGCTTTTTCTTTTTCTTCTTCTTGGTCTCTTCTTTCTAAATGGCATCACGGCTACACGACAGAAAGCGATGCTGCCCACTCCGCCGAAAAAGGGGGCCGCTTTCTTCCCCCCAAAAATGCAAGTTCCACCATCAGGGCCCAGCAAGCACCATAATTCTGTTCCGGAGCGGTCCTTCATTCCAGCAACAGTAGTCTATGGTTCAAAGCGCCTTGTTCCATCCGGCGCGAATCCCCTCCATCACTAGTATAGTGGAGGTCTTATTTGTATTGCAATAATGAATAAATGTACGAACACAAAGAATGAGCAGACCAGCTCACTTTTATATGTGGGTTCATTTCATAATGTATTTATGTTTTGAATAAAGGGCGACTGAAAGGAGCCTGTTAGTGTAACGTAGGTGTCTTTCTCGGTTGATGATGGGATAAATGCCTATATCGCTTTGTAATGTTATTGTCATGTTGATGCTATTGCTATATTAAAGAATATAATCTAAAAAAGTTGCTTTAGTCCCATTCTTTATAATTGTCTTTCTCGCCTTTCTCTACTATGCCGGTAAACGAACTTCAAGTCTGAATTGTGTACTCACCAGGAAGCGTCACAGCCTAGGTTTGGGCCACCTCCGATGTCGATCTGCAGTAATAGTTTGTTTTCGAAAGTCGTTTTCCGAGGTAGGTTTTATTTTAACCTAGAGCGATTTGCCTGCTTCTTTCTAGGCTATAGTTTACCTGTATCATGCAAATGTCCAACACTTAGGTGCTTTCTAAGATCATCCTATATGAAAGATGTATGACATGTGTGGATAATGAATTACTTGCATGGTATGCAGAACGTCCACAGAGTACAAAAGGTAAGACCTAATAAGAGAAATGAGCTTAGCACAACACGATATGGGATAGAAACCTAATCGTAAAAGGAGAAAACCCATCACTGAACAATCATAGGAATAGAAGAAATAGGTTCAGACCAAGTGACAGAACTCTCTATGAGTTGGGCTACATAAAAGATCCTATTCTAAAATGGATGTAGCTTAACTAAAGCTCAATGCAGGTTGAACTCTATGGAATCTAAGCCTCACTACCCTCTTAGAGCGTTACAAGGAATTTTGGGCCTAATGACAAGAGTTTAAAGTATGGGTTAAACCATAGGTGAAAGATAGCCTACACAAGCTAGGCCTAACACAAGGCCCCATATAGATTCAGCTTAGGGGTTTATGAGAGATTGATTGATGGACCTAAGCTAAACTTAGTTGATTGAACCTAAACTAAAGCCTATAGACTTTATTAGGAGAGCAGAGGTTTAATCCAAGACCAGGTGACGTAGGGAACGAAATCCAATAGTTTGGCTGTTGTGCGTACGAAACTAGCCTTCAAGCTTGAAACTTCTTGTCCATCCATCCTGGCTTTAAACATAGGATTTGCGGCATATGACTATTACTATTTAAAAGGAAGCATGGAAAGAGCATCCGATTATCGCCATATACTATTTCTGGGGGGTGTGCATGAAGAGGAATTCCATGTAGGCTATAGCCTTCTTTCCTTGTTCTGTTGCACTCATTCACACCGAAATTCCCTAAAGGGGCAAGAGAGAGTGAAAAGGCAGAAGAAGAAGGGCTTGTGCACTCAAAGGTGTAAAAATCTGCTAACATGAGGGCCTTTTCTGTGCATTCATTAAAGCTGTGAATCGTCGGGGCGAGTTATAAGTGTTGGTCGAGCCGGTGGCGCTAAGGACCTTCTTGAGAAAAGCTAATCTCATTTCCTCGGATTACCATTCTGTGGGTAGTTTAGGGCGAACCGACGCATTTCCTATCCTGAAGGAAGGGTCGAATGGATGTAATCTCCTATTTAGTCAAGCCGAGCTTGCTTTCCGGAACTCCTTATTTGGTAGGTCCTCTGTCTTTTTCTTTTGGTGCACAAGGGCTAAGATGATTCTTCTTTTATTTAGCAATAGCCCGCTTTCTTTGGACCCTCCCGAAGAGAAAGTGATTCTTTACACGCATCGGGGAGAATTTCTTAAGGACTTTTGAAGGCTAGTCTCTCTATCATGCGATTACAGTGAGATCTCAGATCGAAGAAGGGGGCTTTCCCTTTCACCAGGTGTGCGTCAAATTCATGTAATGGAAGATCGATCCATCCGGAGCGAGGTCCAATGAATGATCGATTCTGTTTTCAATCTTTAAGAAGGGGATTCAATTCGCTTTTTTCTGCTATTCCGACTTGAACCGGTACTGGTAGTGGAAATACCATCACAGGTATAGGGAGAAGTAGAAGGGTTAGCGCCTATTACATTAGTGGGACTAGAGATCCTTCTCGTTAATCGGCAGTAGCTAGTTCGGCTCGAAAGGTTCCCTAGAACTCCATAGCCAAGAAAGAGAAAACTAAAAAGGCTAAGGTCGCAACTTAATTAAAGGCTTTGATCTCGGTTTAACCGTCTGCTCCAGCTGATGGGAAGTCTTCCTATTCTTCGGGTCTATATTACGCTTCCTCTTAGTCAGCATTTGGACAGGACTTTCTGCCCCAATCTTTCAAGGCCATCTAAAGAAAGCCTGTAAAAACGCCTCTTTAGCATCCAAGCATACATTGAATCCGCGTAAGATAGAACAGGTCTTAGAAGGACTGCTCCCTGCCGGCTTAGCTATTTATTGTTCAGGCCTGTATAATATCCATACTTCGTAACTTCCGTAACATACTTTCCTTTCACTTTTGGTGCTACATTCCCATCCCCATCATTTCCTTGATTTTCTTTCTCATCTGCGACCGACGGGTAGTGCTTTCACTTAGGGTCAAGCCGGTCACTCTTGTCCTTTGGGCTGCTTGTTTTTGGCTTGCAATAGGAACGGCATCCCCTAACACATAGTTTTTGGCTTGCAACAGGAACGGCTACCCCTGTTACAGTTCCCTTAACACAGAGAATTCCTTCTCTAGCTGAATCAGGTAATGGTTCTGTTAATGTTCACAAAACAATAAAAACAAACCCTAGCTCAACAGCGCTAGAGATGTCGGTAGTCTAAAATCCGTCCCTTCCCCCACTCTCTATTGGCTCGTTTCGTAGGAATAGAGTAGTATAGCATAATCGCGTCTATCACTGAAGGATGGAACAAGATGATGAAGAAGGCGGCGAAGGTATGGAGGAAAATATGGGAAGAGAACAAGGAGATCTCTGAAAAAGAGACGAGGGAGGCAAAGAAGTAGTAGAAATGTTGAAGAGGATACAACCCGCTCTTGGACTTAAGACTATGCGCGTCGCGTGCTCGATCTAGCAATCTTGGACAATTCTTTTGATGAACTGTCACTAAACTAAAAAAGAAAGAAGAGAATCTTGTTTAGAGTGACTACCCAATGGGAAAGAGAAAGGTAACTTACGCATCCAAGGATAACATATATTCAAAATACTAAAATAGCGTACGCGTAGATTATATAGTATAGACTCAAGCCGCTCCAATCTTCTATCGCAAGTCCTTCTTCACTGGAAGGATGGAACCCTGATTGGTATGCCAACCTTTTCTCTGGACTGGATAGGTTGACCTATTGGAAAGAACTGGGTTCCGGTTTGCGGGTTCGAGAGAGAAATTCCTACTATAAGGAAGGGACGAAGATAATCAAATCAGTAGAATGCTGCTGTCTTCGTTCGGTTCGGCAGAAGAAAGCCGAGAAAACAGGCTACAGACATGAGCCCTCACATATCCGTTTTTGCTATATATAAGGGTCTCACTTTTTTGGACATATTTACATACCGATGAAAAGTACACACCCACTAGGTATGACCTATAGGGTCAAGAAACGCTGTAATGTAATCAGGAGAAAGCACCCCAGTATGCTTGCCAAGCATTATGCAAGACTCTATGGCTTACTAGCATCCCTTTCCCCAGCGTGAAGTCAACCAATTGAACACAAGACAGACAGAGGAATCCTGGACGTGATATCGAAGGTAATAGAACAAAGGAATGGAAGGGACCGGTCACTGGCTAGTCTGTTGGAAGAAGTCCTGTAATAGAAGTAGAGTCTCGTTTCAAGCCTACCGCCTTACCTAAAGCGGAAAGAAGGATCCGGGAGTTCCTGAGCAGACCCTTGACTTATTCTATTATTCTAATCATGAGTAGGATCGGGTGCTTCTCTCTTCAAGTTCAAGCGAGTTGTTGGAGAGCTACCGAACAGCCTTCCTTGCTTGCCAGGAATGAGAGGACAGACTGAGAGACAGACCGCAGGAAAGGAATTGGTTACTACAGACAGACCGGATGAAATAGCAGCGCTCACTCTTGCAGCGGTTATTGCTAACATAGGAAGTCTCACTCCCTCCAACCTTATTGTTGGACCGTTTCGCGCCCTACTCTTAACAAGTACGCTTCCTGCTTACTCTAAGTCCCAAGCTGGAAACATCCAGTTGCTTATTATAGGATAGGATGCACATCCCGACCGGTAAAAGGAAAGAGCGAGATCTCCTTTCGTACATTTCTAAGGCTTATCCTGTGCTTAGTTCACTTAGCATGGAAAGAAGCTGAGCCGTGCTAGTAACATCGTGAGCGTGAACAGAGGTTCTCAAGAGTTAGCTTGGGAACATGCCATGCCCTTAGCCAGCCGTTGGAAGCTAAGCCAAAGCTAAGCTTGTAGGCTTGTAGAGAAAGCTATTGTGCAGGTATACCAACGATCCATGTTCATGAACAGTCTCCTTCGAACATCTGATTCACCTTAGGTCGGACACTGAACTTCAAGCTTAAACCTCCGTCTATGATCGGCTTGCTTTCTCGGTATCGTGAGTCGTCACTCTTTAAGCCGGCTAACTAATAGATAGAGATATAGCTCAGTAAACACGGGAATCACTTCGGCTTAAACACGGCTATGCTTCGCTCTTTTTAACTATCGCTAGCGCTAGTCTGTGAAAGGAAAGAAGATTTCAATTTATGGTCACTTTCAGTCTAACCCGGATTTACTTAGTTAGTAGAGACTTGCTTCTTAGCGTGTAGTGGATCAACCAGGCTAGCATTCCTGTAGTAGAGCGCGGGGAGAGTGACCATCATGGCCTTGAATAGGGCTTTTATTCTGTACATTTTTTATGAGGAGTACTCTTGAATTATACAGTAGGTTCTCAGTGCCCTAAGATCCCAATCCCAGATCGAATTCCAATCGCAGAATTGTTCTCAAGCGAATGGCTTTTACTCAACCTCAATTCATTCAGTTAGGACCTCCCTTTATGTCATTTCTTTCCTTGGCAGCGTGAGGAGGAAGATCGGATTATAGCACTTGCATGGAATCAGGGATAGTGGCTATTGTCTGCTTCTCTTGGAGCGATGATTCTTGTCCACTTCCTATTAAGATAAGGTTTCCATTCCGAAGTCTTTGCTGCTGGATTTCTTACTACTCCCCTCTTCCTGATGCCTTTGCTTTGTGCATGGATTCCCTCTCACGAGTTGGATTCGAATGGATTTCTCACTCTCCTTTCATTCACTTTCTTACTGAAGTTGACTACTATGAATCTATCTTATTTGCTTTAGACTGGTCATGCTACTGCTTTTCCTTTCTACTGGTTCATGCTACTGCTTTTCTCTTCATTGACCTTGACGGCCTAGGTTTTCTATCTCTCTATCTCAGACTCGGAAGTCCAACTCGGTATGTCATCTCTTGTTCTAGAACTCCAGCCTCCTTAAAGGCATCCTTAGGAAAGGCGCTTGCATCCCAGGAATCTGTAAAAGAGACAACTCCCTTCCGGAGAGGGATTCAATCCTGCCAGAACCTGTGGCTACCGTGTTTCGAGCTCTAAGCTCAGGTTGCTATCCTTTGTCATTCCACGCACGGGGCGGTTTTATTCAATATTTATATATCGTTGCATGGCTTCAGTCTCGAATGACGTTATGCCTTAGCTCTCACTGGTCTTAGAATGAAAGCAGGAAGATCCATAGTAAATAGAATTGATGCTAAGGAAACCCTTGAACTGTTGATGAGAATAGTGCCTCACCCAATACTTCATGCCAGAGTTGACCCTACCATTTCCTAATAGTAGCTCTCTGTCGTTGATCTCACCTCTTCACCCTAAGGCACTGTCATCTATCCAGTAGGAGAACCTTACCATCATGGTCCAGAACAACCATCCTCTGGTAACACTCGATGGGCTTACCCCCTGGTTCTGTATACTCGATATCACATATCAGCCCGAGATCTTCTATCATGTCCCGTACTTGAGACTCCTCGATTCTTAGGTCATTTTTACATGCTATAATGACCTGACCTATGTATCTTTCAAATGCAATCCCTGGATATTTATGGCATAACTGCTGGTCAAACTCCATTACGGCAATGTTGTATAAGACCCTAGTGATTTCTCCAACTACAGGTATACTTCCGATGCTCTTCTTTCCACCATTCTCATCTATGGTCTCGAGATTGAGAAAGCTACTAACCAGCTTATAACAATACGAATCAACCCCAACTAATGACTTCACACCTTCTAAAACCCGCCTGTCATTAAGATTACGAAACATATCCATGTTAACCCGGTACAGTCTAGTCACCTTGCCCATGTTTTGAACACCAGAATAAAAGAGATCTTTTCTACCAGACAGTCTAAAATTCTCCTTGGGAACGCTACCATAAGTCAAGCGATATAAATAGAGACTCAATGCCATGAACACCAAGCCATCCTCTATTTTAGAGGGTATAATAGCAATCGTGTATGAACCATCTTCTGGACAAGGAAATAACGTTATATCAGGAAAAGAAGGTAGTGTTCTTTCTAAAAAGGAACCTAAATCATCACTACTTATTCTCATTAACCTTAGCGGAGACAGAGTGTAAAAACCTGATAGTAACAACTGTTGAAGATTACATAACTCTTTCGTAGACATAGTATAGTTGAAACTTTCTTTGTTATTCCGATAGATATAATCCATATCCTCAGATAGCTGAACTAGAGAACTGTCAATAGTTGAATAAGATCTTCTAATAATAGATGGATACTTGAAAGAAGAATAGAATATCATTGCATTGTTTGTGTTCATTGTATTTTTCATTGTATTAATTGGCCTATGTCAGGATTCTCATATGGCATCATCCCCATTGCGAAATAGAAGGCTACTATAATCCCTAAACCTACCGCTACCCTATAATTGGCATTATTATTACGAACACTGCTAGTGCTAGCTTCATCTGGGTTTATAGTACTAGCAGGAATATTGATTTCAGTGAACGGATAGACATTCTCTAAAGCAGATAACACTTGATCTGTTATATATTTATACTCGATATAACTAGCTTTTTTAAAATGGGCTAAATGAAAATCGACATTCTTAAATGAGTCATAAGGAATAGAACCAGGAATGAAGATTTCTTGAGGTACGGATCCACCTGGTCCTTCGGGTAGAAAGGTGTACCAGACAGCACAACCAACCCCCAAGCTAACAAAAAGGATTAGGTGTCCGTACATTCCTTTATATATAGTAAAAATCTCTATGATTTTATGAAATGGGCCGGTCCTTTCTAACAACTGTTGCAATCCAGTGCAGATCCTGGTATCTGAAAACAAATTTCGGTGCGCAAAAGGTACCATAGATGATAAGTTGATAGATGAAAAGACATGCATCAACATTTTCTGAACTCTATGGGTTATTTTGAATTTATAGGGTTGGTAAGCACTAAGCTCAGGAAACACTCGTAAATAGAACTCAATCATCTCATCTCGACATTTCACAGAACCCTTGCTAACACTTTGTACTAGATTAGTCAAATGGGAACTAGACACAGGTACCACACATTCAGGTAGACGTTTCATTGGAAAATGTAGCAATTCCTTGATATCCTTTTTCGTCTTAGGAGGACTGTAAGTGAAAGATGGTAGAGGCTTAGGAACTGCATTTCTGAAATTACTACATCTCATATCAGAGATGACATCATTAGCTGTTAGACGAAAAGATTTCGGTACGGTACAAGATGATGATCTAATGAATGGCTGCATGGTCAATTTCCGATTTATGGTATTTATGGCTGGGCTTACAGCAGGATTTTCCCAAATCAGAGCGTTCGGTACCCAGTCCCAGGATGGGAGTATTGAAGCTCTTGAGCGTTCGGTACCTACAGGCTGAAGTATTGAAGCTTTTTAGCGTTCGGTACCCAGTCCCAGGATGGGAGTCACGTGAAAGAACGCAGGGGCCTTCGGAACCACATTTTCTAGTGCTTGCGTCCTTATATGTTTGTTTGCTGGCACTGGTAGTCTAGTCATTATCAGTAGCAGATGTAGAATCTGAAAGGTGGGATTACCGGTTTCATTTAAACCTAGCTTACAATCACTAGTGAAAGAGTACCCATTGACCCAACTAGCGAATCTGTTTAGAACCAGGTTCAGAAAGATAGCTGAAAGTGCTAGCATAAGGAAAAGATTCTATGGATGGAAAGAGGCCTTCCTTGCTTTCAAGGTTTCGGCATTCCAAGTCAAACGATTCTTTTCATTCAAGGAAATCGTCTCTATTGAACTATGGAAAGCACTTTCTAGTAGCGACACGGATTCACCATTTCGCCAATGGGGCAAACGAAGGCTAACCCGTTCTGGTTGTTATGGCTGGCAAGAATCAGTAGGTTCTTTCAGTCTTGCTCTCCTTCTTACAGAGATAAGTAATGATCCATCCAAGGAATGAGCTTCCCCAGAGCCCAATCCCGTGGACTAGGAACCTCGCCCGGCAACAGCAGATGGTTAACCTTTCATTCTACGCTAAATCCCTCGTCTTCATAGATACTCCACCCATAAACCTTAGTCGTTCAAACGTACCTTTATGCCCACATCCCTACCCAATCCTTCTTTGCCTTTCCTTTCATGGAAAGAAAGTTGGGAGATTAGGAGACAGAGTAGAGATTAGGCTGATCCAATACCAAGACTTATCAGGAAGGGACTAGTTCGACCAAAGGAAGAAAGTAAGTCGACCAGCTAAGCTTACTTCTCATCAAGTCTGATTCAATTAAGAGGGAAGCATTCGCTTTGAGAGGAGAGAGAAGTTCGCTTGTATCGACCAGAGGGAAGTTGACTTCTCGGCCAGAACCAGAGCAGAAGAAGCGAAGTCGAAAGAGAAAGAAGAATGGAAAGGGGGAAGGTGAACTCAATGCTGGGTTGACTGCTGGGAAGCTTGACTTAAGTGGATTCGGCCCTACCTTGGCTACGAACCTATTCTCGCTAAGAGCTAAGAACTAGGCATTTCAAAGCAATTACCTTCTTTGCTTACAGGATCTCTTGAGAAAATCAAGTCTAGCTACATGCTTCACACCGGAAATTCTGACCTTGTCTGGTGATAGTCGACCAAGACGAGGCTAAGCAGAAGCTTATGCCCTGGGCTTGGATGAAAGAGTTGCAAAGTCAATTCCTGAAACAGGTTATTCCACCGGTTGTATATGGAAGGTGGCTAACTAGCAATCCTCTTAGGGATATCCCTTTCAAAATGAGTAGGAGACCTCTAGTCTTTGAAGGGTCATCCTTGGCATAAGCTCTAGTTGATCTCTCTTATGGTATTCCCATCTGCTTCCTAATTCCTATATCTTTCCCATTCCATCGTACTCGGGCATCACCCTTCTTCCTTGCTCGAACAGAAGGCGCACTCACCTACTCGCACTGGGACCTAATCTACATCACACCTAGAGCCCGGATCTGGTAAGGTACGGCGAAGGTCTTAGGCACCTACCACCGCCCTAAATCGAGGGGGTCGTCATCCTATTTATATAGCAGCCGATAGTCATACCTCGTATAGATGAAAGAGGTTAAGGTTAGATCACGGGGATAGGGGTTCGCTTTCTATTCTGCCAACTTCGACTCTGCGGTTACCGGCATAGCGCTGCTCTTTTGCTTGGGGGCGAAGGTTATGCTTAGTGTCCATTTGACTATGGATCTTCCTGCTTTCATTCAAAGACCAGTGACTGCTACGGCATAACCTCCTCTGATACTGATTTTCCATCGATGTGAGCTCTGAGGCCTCTGATGCTTGTTCTTCTGGTGGCTTTCACTCTACTTTAGAGCTTACCGAATATTAGAAAAGAGAAGAGCATATAGAGGAAGGGAATGAGATGAAAGTACGGAAATGCGGACATGAGCCCGCACAAACAAGCTCTCAGGCAAAACGAATTGGAAATAGGCCCACCCTTTTTTCTAGAACTGTTCAGAAGAACAGATAGGAGAAAGCCGATCAACAGGCTACAGACACACACCACTTCTCGAGATCTCGCTTAGTCTTTGAATAGAGCCGTAAACCAGATGTTGCTGTGCCGGAATGATCTTGTCGTACCGCTATTACCCTACACGAAGAGAGTAGATGAAAAAACCAAGAGAAAGGTAAAGGGATACTCCATCGCTACAGATTACCGACACCTGCCAAAGTCCACTCGCTATTAGCTCGCAACAATCTTTTCACTCGCATAGTAAACTGCGCTCCAGCAATTCAATGATCTCTGTGACTTGGCTATCAAGGTCACTCGCCGAACTCCTTCAGCCATGCAACACTATGCAGAATTGAGGTTTTTATTCCTCGCCAAGGCTTTCACAGCATCAGCCCTAACGGATTCGGGGAAGCATACTGAAGCCAGGAGTTTCTTATTCTTCTTCAACCTTTCTTCGATAGGCATCGCACCCTCACCTCAGGTCAACATTACGCAATTGGCCCAGTTAGAGTTCTGACTATAGCTGCAACCTATCTCATATTTGGCGGACCTCGATCACAAAGACGAAATTGCATAGATAAGAGAAGAAAGCGTAGAAAAGAAAGGTTTTGATTCGCCTTTACGAGTTGAGTAAACAAAGAAACTCTCTCTGGTTATAACAGTCTAATGAGCGTTCACGTCAGGGCTTGTACTTAACTTAGTATAGATTGGGTTGGTGTTCAGTGTACTCTAGTCTAGAAGAAAAAAACAAAAAAACAAATGCAAATGCTTTCTAGAAAACTAAGTTGTCTTGGTACCGTGGTAACAATAGCTTTTTCGTATTTTATAGGGGGGGAGGGCCTCACTCAAGGTTCAAGCCCTTCTTTGTCTATTTTCTTATTTTTCCTAATACTCACTTTAATCCTTATTTATCGAATAAGAATTTCAAAGGGTAAAAAGAGTTCTCTTCTTTTATTCTTTATTCTTGTTCTAATTGCGGTGTTGGGTGCTAGTGGTCGAGCTTTTCTTTTTTCATGGGTCTCGGCGGGCTCCATTTTCCTCTTTTTGGGTAGCCAAGAAGGAAGTCTTTCTCTGCCGGGCCCTTCTTCCGGCCCATCGGGCTCTGAGAATTCGGAGGATTCCTTCGGCATCAATGTGTTGTTGGAAAGATGGCCAACAACAACGGGCAGCGGGTCAGCAGAAACGAGCGGCTCAGTGAACCAACCTGAATATGGGCGCGCGGCGTCTGCGACTCATGTTGCTCCCCGGGGGGACGAAGCGGGTCCATCGAATCAGCCCCCACAAGAGGTTTCCTACCCGTATCGTCCAGACGAAGTGATAGGAGGGGATTCGGTCCGCTCTATCCAGCTTCGTCTTTTGTCGGGCAACCCCACGCCTTCGCCGCTAGATATCTATCTAGCGCGAATCACTGCCGAAGACCTGTTCGAGGTCCAGGTTGAGATTGTCCAACTAATGTCCGAGCTTGACCCGACGGGAGATTGGCTCGGGCAGGGGGCTCACGCTCTCGACTCCCCCAATAGCGCTACAGGGGAGTCGTCCTTGAAAAGGCTCTCTAGCTTTTTAGAGGATCTTAAGCAGGGCGGAATAAGGTCCAAGACCTTCTTAAGATTAAAGAAGAAGGTTCCCCGTATTATCGATACGGTAAGCCCTCAGAATAGCGGAAATAGAGCTCTTTGAAATTGAAAGCGGTATTCCCCCTTATATCCAAAATAAGTAGAATCATGGAATTCTCTCCGAGAGCTGCTGAACTAACGACTCTATTAGAAAGTAGAATTAGCAACTTTTACACGAATTTTCAAGTGGATGAGATTGGTCGAGTGGTCTCAGTTGGAGATGGGATTGCACGTGTTTATGGGTTGAACGAGATTCAAGCTGGGGAAATGGTTGAATTTGCCAGCGGTGTGAAAGGAATAGCCTTGAATCTTGAGAATGAGAATGTAGGGATTGTTGTCTTTGGTAGTGATACTGCTATTAAAGAAGGAGATCTTGTCAAGCGCACTGGCTCTATTGTGGATGTCCCTGCGGGAAAGGCTATGCTAGGGCGTGTGGTCGACGCCTTGGGAGTACCTATTGATGGAAGAGGGGCTCTAAGCGATCACGAGCGAAGACGTGTCGAAGTGAAAGCCCCTGGGATTATTGAACGTAAATCTGTGCACGAGCCTATGCAAACTGGGTTAAAAGCGGTAGATAGCCTGGTTCCTATAGGCCGTGGTCAACGAGAACTTATAATCGGGGACCGACAAACTGGAAAAACTGCTATTGCTATCGATACCATATTAAACCAAAAGCAAATGAACTCAAGGAGCACCTCTGAGAGTGAGACATTGTATTGTGTCTATGTAGCGATTGGACAGAAACGCTCAACGGTGCAAAGCCTCTTCAATAAAGACCTCTTTCTTTTCTTTCTCCACCATTTCTCATTTTGTTGATTGAAAGAGAATAAGCGCTACCCATTGAGTAAAGTAAAGGGAGGGTTTGCTACAGTGATTCGGGTGGTTGGTGGCCCCTTCGAGAGTTGCGGGTCCTTGAGTGGTAGCTCACGCTCAAAAGTCCTCCGACACGAGTCCTAGTCGTTGCGCTGCGGTCCGTTTCCCGGCTTCGCTTGCGCGATTTGCACTTCTGATTGGTTCCATCCATGCCCAACCCTAATGAATCGAGTATGAAGGGGTCAAGCGGTTCGGGCTTTCGGTCGGTTCCCGTTCACCTTCCCCCCTCATAGTCCATTAGTGGGTAGGGTGGTAAACTTAGAGGCGCCGGCCTCCTCTTCAGACGTGTCCTCGACAACCTGGCGGTTCTTCGGTCTCCGCTTTTGGGGGCGGGAGTGCTTGGTCGCTGGGCTTTCCTTTTCCTCAACCAATTCGGTTGTGTCAGCCGGTCTAACATTTTGTTATGGGCTGGCTTGGCTGGACAACGATGGATTGAAGGTAAGATAGATTTGAGTTCAAGTGGCACAGGACCTTCGATCTACCATAGGGTAGAATACTACCGAATTCATTCTATTGAAGCGTAACATTGAATTTCCTGTTGCATTTCTTTGGTTTGGAAGTTCCAGAATGTTGTCTGTGGATTTCTAGCCCCCTATATTATATGCCAAAAGATTGATTCAAGTTCCGTGCTGCTCACCACTCCTCGAGGCCAAGGACGGGGTCGAACCGTCATTCCAGGATTTGCAGTCCGATACATTTCCATTATGTTACCTAGCCAAACCCGCCACCTCATGTGCCAAAGTAAAACGGTTGTTCTTCCTTCCCCGCTCCCTCTTTTTCGACATATGCGGCGGTGGGTTCCCAGAGAAGAGGGGACAACTTCTTTCTCCTTTGCATTGCTCAATCTTCCTTTTCTGATTGAAAATAGCAAGCCACTCCACTACTGGTACAGAGGCCAGATAGAAGGTTGCTTATATGTTCAGGCTCGAAAATATATCTTTTACCTCTCTTCCCTGTCTCCATTCTGATTGATTCGCTTCTTCCTTCGCGCAAGCCTTTGGTTCGCCCCTTGTTGTGTTGCATTTTCCCTGTTCGTGCTTTAGTAGTGCTCCTACCTTTACTTTTCAAGGTCTTTCACCCACTTGATTAGGGTAGTAGCCCAATTTACTGTAGCAATTCACTGTAGCAAAGTCAATTTCACTGTAGCAAATAGTGATTTTCAAAAACACTGTAGCATTTTGGGTACTGTAGCAATTTGAAAATGTTACTATCGTTTACTAAATAACTTGAAATTATATATATGTATATATCTTTTTTAATATATATAAATCAGTTTTTAAATACACATTGGAAGTTCTTTATAAATAAATTTTAATAATAAATATTTCAACTTATCATATATATTCAAATAGATATTTAAACCAATAAGTTTAATGTACGGTATCAAATAATTAATACATTGTTACCTTTTCAAGTTATAGTATGTATGTATCTATTTACATATAATTGTTCGCGAATCGTCGAAAACAACCGAAAAGTATTTAAATATATAAAAGTAGTTCAAAAATTTTGAGATTCAGTTTTACAGACTTTGCTTATCGTGTCGAAAATGTTAATC
Source organism: Rutidosis leptorrhynchoides (assembly GCF_046630445.1). Taxonomy (NCBI): domain Eukaryota; kingdom Viridiplantae; phylum Streptophyta; class Magnoliopsida; order Asterales; family Asteraceae; genus Rutidosis; species Rutidosis leptorrhynchoides. The sequence goes on along the minus strand of NC_092334.1, from coordinate 557,234,903 downwards.
ATACAAAGATTAAGTTTAAATTTGGTCAGAAATTTTCGGGTCATCACATGATTACTAAAGCTTCCGCTGCATTATGTTGAATTTGAGCAGGATCTTGCGTACGCATATTTGTGTCAAAAATAAAACTGCATACCCAAGGATTTGTGTTGTAAAATATGCTCGAAATCGTGTTGTTATCATTATATGTAAAGTTTGTAAGTCGAAGATTATCGCTAAACGATAATCATCTTTTTATTGTCTAAAGCTTGTAACAAAAATAATGGTTATGGTTTGTAATGTATAATATATGCAGTTTCTCTTTTAAAAATGTCGCATATAGAGGTCAATACCTCGCAATGAAATCATACGTTATCTAACACGTTCTTATGGTTAAGGACGGGTTATGACATGTGGTATCAGAGCGGTGGTCTTAGCGAACCAGGTTTGCATTAGTGTGTCTAACTGATAAGTCGTTAGGATACATTAGTAAGTCTGGACTTTGACCGGGTCTGATTTAAAAACCATTGCTTATCATTGTTGGTTAAAATTTATATGTAAATATTATGTAGTACTAATGGGTTAGTTGTTGTGTGATAGATGTCGGGCTCAAAACTTGTCATCACATTCAGCGACTCCGAACCAGAATCTTCAGATGGTGTTCCAGTCATTAACCTATCCGATGACGAAAATAATATCTTTGGGGAAGACTCACAAATTCCGGATGAACCGACTATAGAGAACCCGGAAAGTGAACCCGAGGAGGAAAGTGAACCCGAGGAGGAAAGTGAACCCGAGGAGGAAAGTGAACCCGAGGAGGAAAGTGAACCCGAGGAAGAAATACAGGAAATTACAAAAGACGAGTTCGAACTAGGAAAGAAACGAAAGGCTAATGAATTAGAAAATTCAAATCCCGAGTTTAGTAAGGATGATGTGGCACCAACTCCACTAGACACTACCACCCCTATTCCCGCTATTCCTATTCGTTCTATCCCGGCATCCAGTTCTTCAACCCCACAGCCAAAATATAGGCAGACAGCCAGGATAAGTGTTAAGCGATTCTTTGAACCTAAACGTCCTAGAAAATAGATCAAACGATGCGCTGCCGTATTAAACCATGGGATCATATAATGTTTTGTATAATATTATTAGTGTGGTTTGCTTAATGTTCGATGTAAGATAAGCATATGTAAAATAGTGAAGTGTGAAATGCAATAATTTTCCATGGTTAAGTATTATTTAGATGGTAGTAATTGATTCTGTACTAAGCTATTAAGTATGGACATTAACGGGTAGGTACTACCCTAGATATAATTATAAAACGCTAATAAGAAGAAAAGGCTTTTATAATAATACCTGGTTCATATTATTAACAAGCTATAATGTACTATAAATACACACTACATCTATAATAATCCATGTGAATAATTATTTTCTTTCATTAGGAAATGGCGCGATTGAATCGAATGACGGAACAAGAAATCCAGGAACTCATCAATCAGCGAGTGAACGACAGAATGTTATGGGTCGAGGCTGCAAGAGGTGCTGCAGTTAACCCAAATCCTCGTGTGGGGTGCACTTACAAAACTTTTCAAGCTTGCAAGCCCTCATCATTCAGTGGAACAGAAGGACCAATCGGTTTAACCCGGTGGATAGAAAAGATGGAGACTGTGTTTAAAATCAGTGGTTGTGTTGAAAAGGACATGACCAAGTATGCATCGTGCACTTTACAAGATAGTGCACTCACGTGGTGGAAAAATTATGTGAAGGCTGTAGGAGGAGATGTAGCTTATGATACTCCGTGGGAAGAATTCAAAACAATGTTAATCAACGAGTATTGTCCAAGGAACGAGGTTAGGAAGTTGGAAGATGAGTTACGAAGTCTGAAGGTTATTGGTACTGAAATCACCAACTACAATCAGCGATTCATGGAATTAGTTTTGCTATGTCCTGAATTGGTTCCAACCGAAGAACGGAAGATTGAAATGTACAAAGATGGTTTGCCCAAAAAGGTCAAGGCAAACGTTACAGCATCGAAACCTAAGACAATTCATGAAGCTATAACCATGGCAAACGAGCTAATGGATCAGGTCATCATGGATAAGAAAGCATCCAATACTGATGTGAAGGTATCAGGTAGCAAAAGAAAGTGGAATGGAAATTATGATCGAGGTAACCAACAACAATCTTTTAAGAAACAATAAACCATACAAGGTGCAGGTAGTGGTTCAAGCTTTGGTTACAAAGGACAAAATCCTTTATGCAACCGATGCCACAAACATCACTCTGGCTACTGTAATGTGGTATGCAACAAATGTAATCGAAAGGGTCATCTTGCTGAAGATTGTAGGGCTCTCGTTACAAATACAAATGGTACCAAGACTCCTGCCACCAATGCAAATAGAACTGCTTTGGCTACCATTACTTGTTATGGGTGTGGAAAACAAGGTCACTATAAGAGCCAGTGTCCGAATCCAGAGAAGAATAATGGATCTGCACGTGGAAGAGCATTTGTTATTAATGTTAGAGAGGCGTGTGAAGACCCGGAGCTTGTTACGGGTACGTTTACCATTAATAACTTATCCGCATCTATTATATTTGATACTGGTGCCGATAGAAGTTACGTGAGTAGAGGCTTTTACGCTAAATTGAATTGTTCATCATTACCTCTAAATGCTAAGTACATGATTGAGTTAGCTAATGGTAAACTAATTAAAGCCGATAAAATTTGTCGTGATTGTAAAATAAATTTAGCCGGAGAAACGTTTAAAATTGACTTGATACCCGTAGAATTAGGAAGTTTTGATGTAATAGTCGGCATGGACTGGATGTCCAAAGTAGGAGCTGAAGTTGTGTGTGCCAAGAAGGCAATTCGCATTCCTTGTAAGGATAGAATGCCGGTGATGATTTATGGAGAGAAGGGTAACTCAAAGCTAAAACTCATTAGTTATTTGAAAGCTCAAAAGTGCTTGAAGAAAGGGTGCTATGCTATCTTAGCACATGTTAATAAAGTCGAAAAGAAAGAAAAAGAGAAGTGCATCAACGACGTGCCTGTGGCAAGAGATTTTCCTGAAGTTTTTCCGGAAGAGTTGCCGGGATTACCTCCATTTAGATCTGTAGAATTTCAAATAGATTTAGTACCAGGAGCCGCACCAGTGGCTCGTGCTCCATATAGACTTGCACCGTCCGAGTTAAAAGAACTTCAGAGTCAGTTAAAAGAATTACTGGATCATGGATTCATACGACCAAGTACTTCACCGTGGGGAGCTCCGATTCTATTTGTTAAAAAGAAAGATGGATCTTTTAGGATGTGTATAGATTATCGTGAATTAAATAAGTTAACTATCAAAAATCGGTATCCACTACCGAGAATTGACGACTTATTTGATCAACTCCAGGGATCATGTGTTTATTCGAAAATCGACCTAAGATCGGGCTATCATCAACTACGTGTCAAAGAAGAGGACATTCCGAAAACTGCTTTTCGGACACGCTACGGTCATTACGAATTTTTGGTCATGCCGTTTGGATTGACGAATGCGCCAGCTGTATTCATGGACCTCATGAATCGAGTTTGTAGTCCATATCTAGATAAGTTTGTTATCGTTTTCATTGATGATATTCTTATCTATTCCAAGAGTGAGCAAGAGCATGAGCAGCATTTAAGGTTGATATTAGAGTTGTTAAGAAAAGAACAGCTATATGCTAAATTTTCTAAATGTGCTTTCTGGTTGAAAGAAGTGCAATTTCTTGGCCACGTTGTTAGTAGCAAAGGAATTCAGGTTGATCCAGCAAAAATTGAAGCCATTGAAAAATGGGAGACTCCTAAAACACCAATGCAGATACGCCAATTTTTGGGTTTAGCCGGTTATTATAAAAGGTTTATTCAAGATTTTTCCCGAATAGCTAAGCCGTTGACAGCATTAACGCAAAAAGGGAAGAAATACGAATGGACCTCGGAGCAGGAGAACGCATTTCAATTACTGAAGAAGAAGTTAACTACGGCGCCTTTTTTATCGTTACCTGAAGGGAACGATGATTTTGAAATATATTGTGACGCTTCGCGACAAGGTTTTGGTTGTGTTCTTATGCAACGAAAGAAAGTTATTGCATACGCATCCCGACAATTAAAGATTCACGAGCGGAATTATACGACGCATGATCTAGAACTGGAAGCAGTCGTGTTTGCATTGAAGATATGGAGACACTACTTGTATGGGGTTAAATGCACTGTGTTTACTGATCATAAAAGCCTTCAACATATTTTCGATCAAAAACAGCTGAACATGAGGCAACGTAGGTGGGTTGAGTTAATAAATGACTATGATTGTGAAATTCGTTATCATCCCGGGAAAGCGAACGTGGTGGCCGACGCTCTAAGCAGAAAGGAACGAGAACCAATTCGAGTACGAGCGATGAACATAAAAATTCGCATGAATCTCAACTCACAAATCAAAGAAGTTCAACGAGAAGCACTTACTAAAGAAAATATAGGAAATGAAATAATGAAGAAGTATGAGAAGCAACTCGTTATACGGGAAGATGGAATTCGATATTTTGCAAACCGTATTTGGGTACCGAAGTTGGGTGGATTAAGGAAGTTGATATTGAATGAGGCACATAAGACAAGATACTCGATACATCCTGGAGTTGGAAAGATGTACCAAGATCTTAAGACACATTATTGGTGGCCTAATTTAAAGACAGACGTTGCAACATATGTTGGGGAATGTTTAACTTGTTCTAAAGTCAAAGCTGAACACCAGAAGCCGTCAGGGTTACTTCAACAACCAGAAATCCCAGAATGGAAATGGGATGGTATTACCATGGATTTCATCACGAAGTTACCAAAGACTGCCTGGGGATACGACACCATTTGGGTGATTGTTGATCGTCTCACCAAGTCTGCACATTTCTTGCCTATAAAGGAAACGGATAGAATGGAGAAACTATTACGATTATATATAAAGGAAGTTGTTTCAAGGCATGGAATACCTATTTCCATTATATCCGATCGTGATAGTAGATTTACATCAAAGTTCTGGCAATCACTACAGGAGGCCCTAGGAACTCGTTTGGATATGAGCACCGCATATCATCCGCAAACCGACGGGCAGAGTGAAAGAACAATTCAGACTCTTGAAGACATGCTCAGGGCATGTGTGATCGATTTTGGAAACGGATGGGATAAGTATTTACCGTTAGCAGAATTCTCGTATAATAATAGTTATCATGCGAGCATTAAAGCTGCACCATTCGAAGCATTGTATGGAAGGAAGTGTAGATCTCCTATCTGTTGGAATGAAGTAGGAGATCGACATTTAACTGGTCCCGAGATCATACACGAAACGACTGAGAAGATAGTACAAATCAAGGAGAGATTGAAAACAGCCCGTAGTCGCCAAAAGAGCTACGCCGATGTCCGAAGGAAACCATTAGAGTTTCAGATCGGTGACATGGTTATGCTAAAGGTGTCACCTTGTAAAGGTGTGATACGTTTTGGAAAAAGGGGTAAACTGAACCCAAGATATGTAGGCCCGTTCAAGATCATCGAACGCATTGGACCGGTAGCTTATCGACTCGAGTTACCGCAACAACTCGCCGGAGTACATAATACCTTTCACGTCTCGAACCTTAAGAAGTGTCTTGCAAAGGAAGACCTCACCATTCCTCTTGAAGAAATCCATGTCGACGAGAAACTACAATTCGTCGAAGAACCAATCGAAATCATGGACCGTGAAGTTAAACAGCTCAAGCAGAGCAACATACCGATCGTTAAGGTTCGTTGGAATGCTCGAAGAGGTCCCGAGTTTACGTGGGAACAGGAGGATCAGATGAAACAAAAGTATCCACACTTGTTTCTCGATGACGCAAAATAGGTACAATTTTAAAATTTCGGGACGAAATTTATTTAACGGGGAGGTAATGTAACGACCCGCACTTTTTCGATCGTTCTATACTTATAAGATTAATATTTACATAAATTAAACCTTACCAACATGATAAGCAATCCAAATTGTCGAGACTTATGTTTTTCGAAAAGAGTTTTACACAACGTTTGACCGTCTAGTTTGACCGATGATATCACGAACTATACAATATATGATAATTATACGTTTGTGTATATATATGTATATATACATATTTAACATGACCTAAGAATGTTTTAATATCTCATTTTGTATTAATAACAATAAGTTATAAGTATATTTTGAAACTACTAACTTAAGTTTTCAAAACGATAACCATACGTAACGTTATTTGACTTAAATACTTATGACCTATAATGTTTATACATATATCGTATAAGTAATGTATTTAATCACTTTTAAAGACTTAAATACATAAAACAATATAAGTATATTTACAAAAGATAACTATATTTGAATCCTCGTTCCGTTTTCTCAAAGATTTCTATACGTATACCTAGGGTATATGTACCCGTATCATACGCAGCTTCTAGATGTATTTACTATTGGTATATACCAATAAAAATCTGCTCCTTAGCAGCCTTAAATGATTAAGAAACATGTGGAACCAACCATTTGTCAAGTAGCATGAATTATTTAGCAAGAAAACAAAGTTAGGTATTTTTTTTTCCTTTATAACCTAAAAACGTTTTTATGCATGCACACCATTTCTTCACCCCATTTTCTCATACTTACACTTCCATTTCTCTCTCAAAATACTCTTAACTTCATACTTGATCATCTCCAAGCATTTTCCCCATCATTTAGCTTCAAAAACAACACTTAAACCTCATAAGAAAACCTTACAAAAACACTTCAAGAAATCCTTCCAAGAACACCAACTTACTTCCAATCTTTCATCCACTTCCATCACCCTTTTGGTTCTAGGTTCTTACTCCTCTTTTACAACAACCTTGTCCAAGGAACTTGAGGTAGAATATATGTTCATAACCTTATTCGATTCATATATATATAGCTATCTTATTTTGTGGTATAAAATTTTAACAACAAGAACAAAGTTTGAATGTTTTCAAACTTGTTTGCAAACTAAATAGATCCTTCTAACTTAACTTTTAAAATACTCCAAGACCTGTAATATAACTTAAATATATGCTAATTTAACAAGGTATAACTTGGTTTTTCAAAGATTATCTTAAAAACTGTTTTTACGACGTCGGAGTGCCACCGGGGGCTGTTTTGGGTTGGATAATTAAAAACCATCTTAAACTTTGAATTGGAGGTTTATTTTCTGGAAAAATGATTTTTACTATGAATATGATAACACATAAAAATTTCATGATTTAACTCAAAGTATAAGTATTTTTAGAAAAATAATCATTTAAGGTTGTTTACATGATGGAAAATGATTAACTTCATAAGTTTCACTAAAGTTTGACCTATGCCGTGTGATTTTGAATACAAACTAAGGTATTTACAGTTCATAGTCTTAAAGAGAGACTCGATCCAAGGAGATGGCAAGTTGAATCAACGAAAACGGAGTTGTAACGAAGAAACTATGACCGAAACAAAATCGGATATCCAAGACTAGTTTAGCCACGAAAATAATTGGGAAAAAATTAAATAAATCACATCTTTTTAAGTTAACATGATATTTTATATATATGTACTTATAATTCAATTTTATATGGTTCAGGATCACCCGTAAACAACACGAGAAGATTAATCATAAGATCCCATGATTGTACGCAACACGTCATTTGACAACACCGGTACTTTATGTACGCAACACGTCATTTGACAACACCGGTACCATGGGTCAAGATTAATCTCGACCAATACATATACGATGGGGTTTTATTTATTTCGTTGGGGGTTTTATTTATTTCATTGCGGGTATATTAAACATCTAAAAATGAACCATTAAAATTGAATTACTAACAACGAACTGCTAACTACGGACTAAGGAATTATTCAAAGTATTAAAAGTATAACAAGTATATATATGTGACGTTTGTTTAAAAAGAAAAGGTATTGATATATTATATATGGATAGGTTCGTGATATCAACCGGAGACCAAGTCAAATTATATATATATCTTCAAGACGAAAGTGAGTATATAGTCCCACTTTTAAACTCTAAATATTTCGGGATGAGAATACATGTATTTTATGTTTTACGTTATGGACACAAGTAACTGAAAAATATATTCTACGTTGAGTTGTACCACTGGCATACTTCCCTGTAGCTTGGTAACTGTTATTTACAGCGGTATTGTAAACGCGAATCCTGTTGATAGATCTATCGGGCCTGACAACCCCAACCGGACTGGACGACCAGTATTCAACGGTTGCACTGTACTTCGTTTCGTGACTACACTTGGTACGGTGTAGTAAGATTTCATAATAAAGGGAATATGCGACGTGATTAAATGTTAAGTATGGTTACCAAGTGCTCAACCACTTAGAATATTTTTATTAAACTGTTTATATACGAAATCTTGTGGTCTATATATATATATATATATTGCTGTCGGCATTAAACCTATATCTCACCAACTTTATGTTGACCTTTTAAAACATGTCTATTCTCAGGTGATTACTAAAGCTTCCGCTGCATTATGTTGAATTTGAGCAGGATCTTGCGTACGCATATTTGTGTCAAAAATAAAACTGCATACCCAAGGATTTGTGTTGTAAAATATGCTCGAAATCGTGTTGTTATCATTATATGTAAAGTTTGTAAGTCGAAGATTATCGCTAAACGATAATCATCTTTTTATTGTCTAAAGCTTGTAACAAAAATAATGGTTATGGTTTGTAATGTATAATATATGCAGTTTCTCTTTTAAAAATGTCGCATATAGAGGTCAATACCTCGCAATGAAATCATACGTTATCTAACACGTTCTTATGGTTAAGGACGGGTTATGACAATTACCCCTACATCGATCCGTTGAATTTTAAATAGACCTTATACCAGGAGCTGCACCAATAGCTCGTGCTCCATACAGACTCACACCCAGAGAAATGAAAGAATTACAAAGTCAGTTACAGGAACTTTTAGAGCGTGGTTTCATTCGACCAAGCATATCACCATGGGGAGCTCCTGTTTTGTTTGTCAAGAAGAAGGATGGTACATTTAGGTTGTGTATCGACTACCGAGAGTTGAACAAACTTACCATCAAGAACCGTTACCCACTACCGAGAATCGACGACTTATTTGATCAACTACAAGGCTCGTCGGTTTATTCGAAGATTGATTTACGTTCTGGGTATCATCAAATGTGGGTGAAGGAGGATGATATTCCAAAGACTGCTTTTAGGACGCGTTACAGTCATTACGAGTTTATGGTTATGCCGTTTGGGTTGACTAACTCACCAGCTGTGTTCATGGACCTCATGAACCGAGTGTGTGGACCATACCTTGACAAGTTTGTCATTGTTTTCATCGATGACATACTTATTTACTCAAAGAATGACCAAGAGCATGAAAAACATTTGAGAAAAGTGCTAGAGTTGTTAAGAAAAGAAAAACTGTACGCTAAGTTTTCAAAGTGTGCATTTTGGTTAGAAGAAGTTCAATTCCTCGGTCATATATTGAATAAAGAAGGTATTCAGGTGGATCCAGCAAAGATTGAAACCGTTGAAAAGTGGGAAACCCGAAAAACTCCAAATCACATACGCCAATTTTTAGGACTAGCTGGTTATTACAGAAGGTTCATCCAAGATTTTTCCAAAATAGCAAAACCCTTGACTGCATTAACGCATAAAGGGAAGAAATTTGAATGGAAGGATGAACAAGAAAAAGCGTTTCAATTGTTGAAGAAAAATTTAACTACGACACCTATATTTTCATTACCTGAAGGGAATGATGATTTTATGATATATTGTGAAGCCTCAAAGCAAGGTCTCGGTTGTGTATTAATGCAACGAACAAAGGTAATTGCTTATGCGTCTAGACAATTGAAGATTCACGAGCAGAATTATACGACACATGATTTGGAATTAGGCGCGGTTGTTTTTGCATTAAAGACTTGGAGGCACTACCTATATGGGGTCAAAAGTATTATATATACCGACCACAAAAGTCTTCAACACATATTTAATCAGAAACAACTGAACATGAGGCAGCGCATATGGATTGAATTGCTGAATGATTATGACTTTGAGATTCGTTACCACCCAGGAAAGGCAAATGTGGTAACCGACGCCTTGAGCAGAAAGGACAGAGAACCTATTCGAGTAAAAGCTATGAATATAATGATTCACACTAACCTTAATACTCAAATAAAGGAGGTGCAACAAGGAGTTTTAAAAGAGAGAAATTTAAAGGATGAAATACCCAAAGGATCGGAGAAGCATCTTAATATTCGGGAAGATGGAACCCGGTATAGGGCTGAAAGGATTTGGGTACCAAAATTTGGGAGATATGAGAGAAATGGTACTTAGAGAAGCTCATAAAACCAGATACTCAATACATCCTGGAACGGGGAAGATGTACAAAGATCTCAAAAAACATTTTTGGTGGCCAGGTATGAAAGCCGATGTTGCTAAATACGTAGGGGAATGTTTGACGTGTTCTAAGGTCAAAGCTGAGCATCAGAAACCATCAGGTCTACTTCAACAACCCGAAATCCCGGAATGGAAAGGGGAAAACATTAGCATGGATTTCATCACTAAATTGCCAAGGACTGCAAGTGGTTTTGATACTATTTGGGTAATAGTTGATCGTCTCACCAAATCAGCACACTTCCTGCCAATAAGAGAAGATGACAAGATGGAGAAATTAGCACGACTGTATTTGAAGGAAGTCATCTCCAGACATGGAATACCAATCTCTATTATCTCTGATAGGGATGGCAGATTTATTTCAAGATTCTGGCAGACATTACAGCAAGCATTAGGAACTCGTCTAGACATGAGTACTGCCTATCATCCACAAACTTATGGGTAAAGCGAAAGGACGACACAAACGCTTGAAGACATGCTACGAGCATGTGTTATTGATTTCGAAAACAGTTGGAATCGACAACTACCGTTAGTAGAATTTTCTTACAACAACAGCTACCATTCAAGCATTGAGATGGCGCCATTTGAAGCACTTTATGGTAGAAAGTGCAGGTCTCCGATTTTTTGGAGTGAAGTGGGCGATAGACAGATTACGGGTCCGGAGATAATACAAGAAACTACCGAGAAGATCATCCAAATTCAACAACGGTTGAAAACCGCCAAAAGTCGACAAAAGAGATACGCTGACATTAAAAGAAAAGATATAGAATTTGAAATTGGAGAAATGGTCATGCTTAAAGTTGCACCTTGGAAAGGCGTTGTTCGATTTGGTAAACGAGGGAAATTAAATCCAAGGTATATTGGACCATTCAAGGTTATTGATCTTGTCGGACCAGTAGCTTACCGACTTGAGTTACCTCAACAACTCGCGGCTGTACATAACACTTTCCACGTCTCGAATTTGAAGAAATGTTTTGCTAAAGAAGATCTCACTATTCCGTTAGAGGAAATCCAAATCAACGAAAAACTTCAATTCATCGAAGAACCCGTCGAAATAATGGATCGTGAGGTTAAAAGACTTAAGCAAAACAAGATACCAATTGTTAAGGTTCGATGGAATGCTCGTAGAGGACCCGAGTTCACCTGGGAACAAGAAGATCAGATGAAAAAGAAATACCCGCACTTATTTCCAGAAGATACGTCAACACCTCCAACTGCTTAAAATTTCGTGATGAAATTTATTTAACGGGTAGGTACTGTAGTGACCAGAACTTTTCCATGTTTACATATATTAAATGAAATTGATATTTATATGATTAAGTGTTTCCAACATGTTAAGCAATCAAACTTGTTAAGACTTGATTAATTGAAATAGGTTTTATATAGACAATTGACCACCCAAGTTGACCGATGATTCACGAACGTTAAAACTTGTAAAAACTATATGATGTCAAATATATGGATATATATATATATATATATATATATATATATATATATATATATAGTTAACATGGTATTATGATAAGTAAACATATCATTAAGTATATTAACAATGAACTACATATGTAAAAACAAGACTACTCACTTAAGGATTTCGAAACGAGGCATATATGTAACGATTATCGTTGTAACGACATTTAATTGTATATATATATATCATAGTAAGATATATTAATACATCATAATATCATGATAATGTAATAATTTAACATCTCATTTGATATAATAAACAATGGGTTAACAACACTTAACAGGATCGTTAACCTAAAGGCTTCAAAACAACATTTACATGTAACGACTAATGATGACTTAACGACTCAGTTAAAATGTATATACATGTAGTGTTTTAATATGTATTCATACACTTTTGAAAGACTTCAAGACACTTATCAAAATACTTCTACTTAACAAAACTGCTTACAAGTACATCCTCGTTCAGTTTCATCAACAATTCTACTCGTATGCACCCGTATTCGTACTCGTACAATACACAACTTTTAGATGTATGTACTATTGGTATATACACTCCAATGATCAGCTCTTAGCAGCCCATTTGAGTCACCGAACACATGTGTTAACCATCATTTGGCAACTAGCATGAAATATCTCATAAAATTACAAAAATATTAGTAATCATTCATGACTTATTTACATGTAAACAAAATTACACATCCTTTATATCTAATCCATATACCAACGACCAAAAACACCTACAAACACTTTCATTCTTAAATTTTCTTCATCTAATTGATCTCTCTCAAGTTCTATCTTCAAGTTCTAAGTGTTCTTCATAAATTCTATAAGTTCTAGTTTCATAAAATCAAGAATACTTCCATGTTTGCTAGCTTACTTCCAATCTTGTAAAGTGATCATCCAACCTCAAGAAATCTTTCTTATTTACAGTAATATATCTTTCTAATGCAAGGTAATACTCATATTCAAACTTTAATTCAATTTCTATAACTATAACAATCTTATTTCGAGTGGAATTCTTACTTGAACTTATTTTCGTGTCATGATTCTGCTTCAAGAACTTTCAAGCCATCCAAGGATCCTTTGAAGCTAGATTTATTTTTCTCATTTCCAGTAGATTTATCCACAAAACCTGAGGTAGTAATGATGTTTATAACATCATTCGATTCATATATATAAAACTACCTTATTCGAAGGTTTAAACTTGAAATCATTAGAACATAGTTTAGTTAATTCTAAACTTGTTCGCAAACAAAAGTTAATCCTTCTAACTTGACTTTTAAAATCAACTAGACACATGTTCTATATCAATATGATATGCTAACTTAATGATTTAAAACTATGATAAACTTTGATTTAAAAGTTGTTCTTCTGGGAAATTGATTTTTCTTATGAACATGAAACTATATCCAAAAATCATGGTTAAACTCAAAGTGGAAGTATGTTTTCCAAAATGGTCATCTAGACGTCGTTCTTTCGACTGAAATGACTACCTTTACAAAAACGACTTGTAACCTATATTTTTGAGTATAAATTTATAATTTTTATGTATAGATTCATAAACTTAAGTTCAATATGAAACCATAGCAATTGGATTCACTCAAAACGGATTTAAAACGAAGAAGTTATGGGTAAAACAAGATTGGATATTTTTGCTTGTTGTAGCTACGTGAAAATTGGTAACAAATCTATATTAATCATATCCTAGCTAACTTGTATTGTATTATATATGTATTCTAATATATTATGTAATCTTGGGATACCATAGACACGTATGCAAATGTTTTGACATATCATATCGACCCATCTATATATATTATTTGGAACAACCATAGACACTCTATATGCAGTAATGTTGGAGTTAGCTATACAGGGTTGAGGTTGATTCCAAAAATATATATACGGACGTGTATACACTAGGTCGTGGAGTGGGTCAAGATAATATATATCAATTTATTTTCTGTACATCTAATTATGGACAACTAGTTGTAGGTTACTAACGAGGACAGTTGACTTAATAAACTTAAAACATTAAAACGTATTAAAAATGTTGTAAATATATTTTAAACACACTTTGATATATATATGTACATATTTGTTATAGGTTCGTGAATCGACCAGTGGCCAAGTCTTACTTCCCGACGAAGTAAAAATCTGTAAAAGTGAGTTATAGTCCCACTTTTAAAATCTAATATTTTGGGATGAGAATACATGCAAATTTATAAATGTTTTACGAAATAGACACAAGTAAATGAAACCACTTTATATGGGTGAATGATCGAAGCCGAATATGCCCCTTTTTAGCTTGGTAGCCTAAGAATTTGGGAACAGACCCCCAAATTGACGCGAATCCTAAAGATAGATCTATCGGGCCCAACAAGCCCCATTCTGGAATTTGGAATGCTTTAGTACTTCGAAATTATCATGTCCGATGGGTGTCTCGGAATGATGGGGATATTCTATATGCATCTTGTTAATGTCGGTTACCAGGTGTTCACCGTATGAATATTTTTATCTCTATGTATGGGATGTATTGAAATATGAAATCTTGTGGTCTACTATTTCGATTGATAAATATATAGGTTAAACCTATAACTCACCAATATTTTTGTTGACGTTTAAAGCATGTTTATTCTCAGGTGATTATTAAGAGCTTCCACTGTTGCATACTAAAATAAGGACAAGATTTGGAGTCCATGCTTGTATGATATTATGTAAAAACTGCATTCAAGAAACTTATTTTTGATGTAATATATTCTTATTGTAAACCATTATGTAATGGTCGTGTGTAAACTGTATATTTTAGATTATCATTATTTGATAATCTACGTAATGTTTTTTTTAAACCTTTATCGATAAAATAAAGGTTATGGTTGTTTTAAAAATGAATGCAGTCTTTGAAAAACGTCTCATATAGAGGTCAAAACCTCGCGACGAAATCAATTAATATGGAACGTTTATAATGAATATGAACGGGACATTTCATAATGTCCTAACCGCATTAAATGACTCACACCCACCAAACCGGCCATTAATGGCCATGACTCGTCATAAATCACTAAAAGCTAGTGATTAGAGTCTACTATCACTAATTAACACAAACTTAGGGTATTTCATACCCATTTCACCCAATTAGGTCAACCATGACTCATTTGACCCATTTTAACACTTATACCTACAAACTTGGTCAAACTTAACCCCCTTAACATGCTTTCATCATTTACAAGTGTGTTAGTGACTAGCAACTCAATTTAACACTTACAAAACCCCAATTACATGAACACACCCTAGGTTAACACCATTTGGGTTTTCTTACATCAAATTAACCCAAATCCACCCATTAAATTCCCAAATAGGTCTTACAAGTCCCAAATGGCCAAACCCTAGCCATAAATTAACTAAAACTCAAAATACGGAGTCAAGACTTACCAACACTATCCACTCGTAGCTAAGAACGAGGAGAACAACTTTAATTTTTGCTCCAAAGATCAACTCTAAGTTCTTCACTCTCAAATCTCACTTTGAATCTAAGTGGGTTTTATGTTTTGAGAGTAAATGGAGAAGAAAAATGAAAAAGAAATGAATAATATGGATAAGTGGTGGAGATTAAATGCTCCAATCAGATCTACACGCGAAAAGGCCAAATTACCCTCGAACTACACCTTTTAATAACTAAATTCGGAACCAGACTGCACAGATGGTTGCGGCGCGGCGTTTCACGTAATTCTCGAGCTGTTTTGATCTCCTCCTGACATTGGTTTGCGCCTAGTGTCGCGGCGCGACTCCCTTTACCGCGGCGCGACATTGCAAGTGATTTTTGATCTGAATATCGAGCCTCCTGACTTTGTTTTGTGTCCAACGTCGCGGCGCGACATGGACTTCCTTGGCGCAGCAAAGGCCTGCGCCTGGTCATTTTGACAACTTAAACTCCATCACCGATTTATTTGACTTGTACATTCCATTCCCGCTTCCTATATTCCCTAGCCTTCACCAAATAGTCTTACAAGACTTACTACACTCCTAACCGCATATATACTTATGCACATATAGGTTCTCATGCGTTACGTATATTTATATATATACATAACGCATACACATCAAATTACCATTTAAATTTATTAATCACATAACAACGAAATATAGACGTGCTAACGGTTAACTATATACCTTAAGACATGTAGGGAGAAAACGGGATGTTACAACTCTCCCCCACTTGAATCGGAGCGCGTCCTCGCGATCCAAGCAGCATGATAAGCCGGAAGATAAACCAAAACAAACTCTTCGGATTCCCACGTAAATTCAGAACCCTTTGTCGCCATTGCACTTTAAAAGTTCTAACTTCCTTGTTTCGCAACATCTTAACCTTCTCATCAAGAATTGCAATCGGCTCTTCAACATACTCTAATTTGGTGTTCAACGCAATCTCATCTAGTGGCACCCAAGTCGAGTCATCCGCAAGACACGTACGGAGATGGGAAACATGAAACGTGTTATGGATCCCCGCAAACTCTTCGGACAACTCTAGTCTATAAGCAACCTCACAAACACGTGCCAAAACCTTGAAAGGACCAATAAATCGAGGAGCTAACTTTCCTCGCTTTCGGAACCGAATAACACCCTTCCATGGCGAAACCTTAAGCATCACCATGTCACCTTCTTGAAACTTAATCGTTCGTCTACCTTTATCGCCATAAGATTTTTGTCTATCTTGCGCCGCCTTAAGACGAGCCCGAATCATCTCAATCTTACTATTCGTCTCTAGGACCAAATCGGTACTACCGATTTCTCGTTGTCCCACTTCACCCCAACAAATAGGAGTTCGACACCTACGCCCATAAAGCATCTCATAAGGTGGCATTCCAATACTAGTGTGGTAACTATTATTGTATGAGAATTCCACCAATGGTAAGTGCTCATCCCAACTTCCACCAAAATCAATAATACACACCCTTAACATATCCTCCAACGTTTGATTCGTACGCTCGGTTTGACCGTCCGTTTAAGGATGATACGCCGTGCTCATTTTCAATTGAGTACCCATATCTTCATGAAACTTATTCCAAAACCGAGACGTGAAACGAGTATCTCGATTCGAAACAATAGATATAGGAACTCCATGTCTCGATATCACCTCCTTGATAAACAACTTGGACAAAGCCTCCGACGATATCGTTTCCTGAATGGGAAGAAACAAAGCACTCTTCGTCAATCGATCAACTATCACCCAAATTGTATCATATTGGGTTCTCGCCGTCTTTGGTAACTTGGTGATGAAGTCCATGGTAATGTGCTCCCATTTCCATTTCGGGACTTCCAAAGGTTGTAGCTTACCGTACGGCTTTTGGTGTTCGGCTTTAACTTGCAAACACGTGACACATTGTTCAACATACTTAACAACATCACGTTTCATGCCCGGCCACTAATACTCCTTCTTTAAATCAAGGTACATTTTCGTCGCGCCCGAATGAATGGAATACTTTGACTTATGTGCTTCATCAAGTAGCACCCGTCGGTAATCACCCATCTTAGGCACCCACACTCTTCCTTGAAAGGACAACAAACCATGCGGGCCTAAAGTAATAAACTCCGTTTGCCCCACGATTCGTTCCTCATGCTTGTTGTGAACGTAAGCTTCTATTTGAATCTCACCAAGCTTTACAAGAAAATCGTTAGTAATGATCATGCGTAACGATCCTACTCGTATTGCCGGATGTTGACTCTTTTGACTTAGCACATCCGCGACCACGTTCGCCTTACCCGGATGATAAAGTATTTCACAATCATAATCCTTTACCACATCCATCCACCTACGTTGACGATAATTCAAATCTCGTTGATCAAAGAGATGTTTCAAACTCTTATGATCCGAATAAATAGTACACTTGACACCATACAAGTAGTGGCGCCAAATTTTCAACGCATGTACCACCGCCGCCAATTCAAGATCATGAGTCGGGTATCTCTTTTCGTGTTCCTTTAATTGTCGAGAGGTGTAAGCGATGACTTTACCCCTTTGCATTAGAACACACCCGAGCCCATTTAAAGAAGCATCACAATAAACCGTCATGTCTTCTACCCCTTTCGACAACACTAACACCGGAGCTTGACACAACTTCTCTTTTAACAATTGAAAAGCAATTTCTTGCTTGTTCTCCCAATTAAATCTAGTGTTCTTCCTCGTAAACTTTGTCAATGGAGAAGCAATCTTAGAAAAGTCTTGGATAAACCGACGATAATAACAGGCCAATTCGAGAAAACTTCGGATTTCCGTAGGCGTAGTCGGTCGTCCCCAACTCTTCACCGTCTCTATCTTCTCCGGATCTACTTGAATACCATCTTTGTTCACAATGTGGCCAAGGAATTGAACTTCCCTTAGCCAAAATTCACATTTGGAGAATTTAGCATACAACTTCTCCTTCCGCAACGTCTTCAACACTTCACACAAATGGTGTTCATGTTCCTTCATACTCTTAGAATAAATAAGTATGTCGTCAATGAACACGATTACCGACTTGTCCAACATAGGTTGGCACACTCGGTTCATAAGATCCATGAATGCTGCCGGTGCATTCGTGAGACCAAAAGGCATAACTACAAATGCAAAATGCCCGTAATGAATTCGGAAAGTCGTTTTCTCTATGTCCTCCTCACGGACCCGCACTTGGTGATAGCCAGACCGTAAGTCAATCTTAGAAAAATACGTTGCACCTTGGAGTTGGTCAAATAAATCGTCAATCCGAGGTAATGGATAACGATTTTTGATCATCACTTTGTTCAACTCCCGATAGTCGATGCACATCCGCATACTACCATCCTTCTTCTTCACAAATAAAATCGGAGCACCCCATGGCGAGGAACTCAGTCGAATAAAACCCTTTTCAAGCAACTCTTGGGTTTGATTTAACAACTCTTGCATTTCCGTCGGTGCTAAACGATAAGGAGTTTTAGCAATGGGGGTAGCCCCCGGAACCAACTCAATGCGAAATTCAACTTGTCTTTCCGCCGGAACGCCCGGTAACTCATCCGAAAAAACGTCTTCAAATTCGTTAACCACCAGACTTTCACGAATGGGTGGTGGCTCATCACGAGTATCAACTACATGGGCAAGAAAATCCATGCCACCACTAACAAGGAAATGACGTGCTCGTGCATAAGTGCATATCGGCACAAGTCTTCTTCGCTTATCACCATGAATAATTAACTCTCCCCCACTTGGGGTCTTCACACGAATGAATTTATCATGGCATGCAATATCGGCTCTATAACGATCGAGCCAATCCATACCAACAACAATATCAAAATCACCCAAAGTCATCGGAATGAGATCAATTTTAAACGTTTCGGTACCGAACATAACATTACAATTTTTACACACATCAACCACTAGCACCGTCTTGCCATCCGCTATTTCGACCTCTACCGGATGACTTAACTTAGCTAACAGTTTATTAAGTTTAGGCACAAATTTTGGAGACACAAACGACAAATTTGCACCACTATCAAATAGAATCCTTGCCGGATTAGAGTTAACCATGAAAGTACCTGAGACAACTTCGTTAGATTGCTTGGCTACATCATTTGTCATCAAATAGTTGCCACCCCTAGCCGTACCTGCCGCTTTCTCTAGTCGCTTAACATTATCATCGCGCAAATCGGGACACTCCGGCCTCTTATGCCCTTCTTTACCGCAATTAAAACAAGTGAGCTTGGTTGTAGATGATGGTTTTGGGCACTCACGAGCCATGTGCCCCCTTTGTCCACAATTGTAGCAAGCATAAGTAAAATCTCCGGAAGCACCCTTCTTCACACTACCGACACTCTCGGAACCTTCTTGTTCTTCTTGTTTGAAAAATTCGAATGACTAGTAGCTTCAAACTTCCTCTTGCCAAAAGTAAAGCCACTCTTTCTCAAGATGAGCGACTCGAAACCTTTGGCCATATCAAACAACTCATCAAAGCTTTTCACCACGTTCACACTAATCTTTTCTAGATAATTGTCATTCAAGATTCGATAGAAGTCTTCCTTCAACATCTTATCATTCCCGACATACTCCGGACAAAATTGGGTTTTTGAGAAGAAAACAGATTTGTGAGTGTTTAAATCCATCGAACCTTGCCTCAAGGAACGCAACTCATCCTTAAGTCTAGTAAGATCGGCCGAAGTTCGGTACTCTTGGAAAAATTCCGCCTTAAACTCGTCCCAAGTAAAATCCATACATTGTTCTTCACCATAAACTTGGATTTTCGCATCCCACCACAATTTAGCGTCACCTCTCAACATGCTACACCCATACCTCGTCTTTTTATCAAGAGGGCATTCACAAGTACGAAAGTCTCCCTCCATGTCGGAGATCCACCGGGCACTCTTAAGTGGGTCCCGTTCGCCCTCAAAAGTAGGAGGTTGAGCGTCTTTAAAATTCTTATAGAAAAAGTCGCGTCTTCCAACATTGTCCTCTTGAAGGACAACTTTAATTTGCACCTTTACTACGTTGACTAATTGATCGTCAATCGTATCTAGAAACATCTTCTTAACATATTCTAGGAAAGATGCATGATGACTTTTTAAAATGGCCTCAACATTGGCCGTGAATTCGGGGTCCTCGTTCGTGCCCCCATTTTCGGTGTCGTGTCCGTTTCTCATCTTCATTCTATAAAACGGAAGAGATTAAACAACGAAACAAAAGACTTGACACATATATACACATATACATCGTACCGCCCCATCTTGCTCAAAAATCGTCGTACATTGCTTGTTTGATACAATTTGCACCCGTAATAATGGTAGCTAGTCATTACTACGCGAGCACATCGCATTAACTCACTAGTACAACGCCCATCTCGCTTGATGATTGCAATTACCACACAAAACAAATAGCGCAAGGTTAGTTCACATAAACCTATGCACTAACCAAACCCGATCCGACCCGAAGTCCAACAAGTCCCGCATAAATCGCACACACAATAAAGTCTAAGTCTAGAAACCTATCTCAAGTCGCCTAAATCCCTTAGACCATGCTCTGATACCACTTGAAACAACCCAACCCGTATTCCATACGATAATTTTTTTTTAAAATAACAAGCCATTAGCGCCCAACTAAACGGTTACATGTAACCCATTCAAATAATATCACAAATTAAATGTTTACAAACGGCACGAAACACTAGGCCAACTTCAAAAGCTTCAACAAGCATCACCAAGGAACACCTAGTGCCCAACAACCCCTTTTCCCCTATCCGCACCTGCATCTAAAAAGATAAACAATGAGAGGGGTAAGCTAATGCTTAGTGAGTGCAATAATTATACGAATACATATACAACCTACTTACTTGCAATCAGTTACACATTTACCGCATACATGCTAGCAATATAAATAATCATACAATCACAAGTATAATAACTAAACTTCCAACCACACAAGCTAGCATAACGTTAGCATATAACTCGAACAATATAATATGCTACAATACAACGCACAACCATGGTTAACTAATCGAACGAGGGAACGGTAGTTAAAAGACCGTCGGAGTTCATAACAACCATTAGTGCACTTAACACGTCGTACACTAACCCCACGGGTGGCATCTTAACACGTCGATACTTCTCCCAGGGTGGTGCCTTAACACGTCGACACTTCACCCCGAGTGGTGTCTTAGCACATCGACACTTCACTTGTTACATCTCTCGGAGTGGCATCTTAACACGTCAATGCTTCACTCCCGAGTGGTGTCTTAACACGCCGACACTTCACTCGCCACGTGAGAAGTGGTGTCTTAACACGTCGACACTTTACGACTCATACCACACAAATAAATACATCATATATGCACGCATATAATTATTCCACTCACCTTATCACGTCGGTGGTGATTTATTACTCCCGAATGCTTCAAGCAAGGTACCTAATACATAAGTACACATTCAATACACAACAAGTGGAATTAACCACCTTACTCACTCTTGAGCATTTAATGTCCTAACCGCATTAAATGACTCACACCCACCAAACCACCCATTAATGGCCATGACTCGTCATAAATCACTAAAAGCTAGTGATTAGAGCCTACTATCACCAATTAACACAAACTTAGGGTATTTCATACCCATTTCACCCAATTAGGTCAACCATGACTCATTTGACCCATTTTAACACTTATACCCACAAACTTGGTCAAACTTAACCCCCTTAACATGCTTTCATCATTTACAAGTGTGTTAGTGACTAGCAACTCAATTTAACACTTACAAAACCCCAATTACATGAACACCCCCTAGGTTAACACCATTTGGGTTTTCTTACATCAAATTAACTCAAATCCACCCATTAAATCCCCAAATGGGTCTTACAAGTCCCAAATGGCCAAACCCTAGCCATAAATTAACTAAAACTCAAAATACGGAGTTAAGACTTACCAACACTATCCACTCGTAGCTAAGAATGAGGAGAACAACTTTAATTCTTGCTTCAAAGATCAACTCTAAGTTCTTCACTCTCAAATCTCACTTTGAATCTAAGTGGGTTTTATGTTTTGAGAGTAAATGGAGAAGAAAAATGGAAAAGAAATGAATAATATGGATAAGTGGTGGAGATTATATGCTCCAATCAGATCTACATGCAAAAAGACCAAATTACCCTCGAACTACACCTTTTAAAAACTAAATTCGGAACCAGACTGCACAGATGGTCGCGGTGCGACCCTGTTTTGCTGTGGCGTGGCGTTTCACGTAATTCTCGAGCTGTTTTGATCTCCTCCTGACATTGGTTTGCGCCTAGTGTCGCAGCGTGACTCCCTTTACCGCGGTGCGACATTGCAAGTGATTTTTGATCTGAATATCGAGCCTCCTGACTTTGTTTTGTGTCCAACGTTGCGGCGCGACATGGACTTCCGCAGCACGGCAAAGGCCTGCGCCTGGTCATTTTGACAACTTAAACTCCATCACCGATTTATTCGACTTGTACATTCCATTCCCACTTCCTATATTCCCTAGCCTTCACCAAATAGTCTTACAAGACTTACTACACTCCTAACCGCGTATATACTTATGCACATATACGTTCTCATGCGTTACGTATATTTATATATATACATAACGCATACACATCAAATTACCATTTAAATTTATTAATCACATAACAACGAAATATAGACGTGCTAACGGTTAAGTATATACCTTAAGACATGTAGGGAGAAAACGAGATGTTACATGATGGTTGACTACATAATCTATCAAACATTAGAGATGAGTTGGTCGACCACTTCTATAGAATGGTCGACTACATATTCTACCAAACATCAAAGAGGAGTTGGTCGACCACTTCACTAACTCCTCTTTTACGTCTGGTAGACTACGTAGTCAACCATCTTATTGAAGTGGTCAACCAACTCCTTGGTAGATGATGTACAGTCGGTTTATTTTATGCGGTGTTGTTAGGTCGCTAAACGTCTATTAAGTGATCAACAGAGATGAGTGGTTTTTTATTTATAATTGTAGGGCCTAAATCTACTACTCCTTCCTATGGGTGAGCAATGGAAGTATGACATAGGGTCGTTCGTTTAAGAAGTCAACAGAATCGAACCTTTCATTATAGTGTAATCCTAGTATTATTCTAAGTAGTAGTTGGAATATGTTTTGGTTTTCTAGATCCGAATAATTAATATATATATATATATATATATATATATATATATATATATATATATATATATATATATATATATATATATATATATATATATATGCTAGATTTTTTGAGCCCGTGCGATGCACGGGGGCTTTAATATAACTGATTAAAAATGATATTTTATTAAATTAGTATCAACAAATGATATAATATTTTTTTTAATAACGAAATATATTTATTTAAAATTGTCGAACAAATGATATAAGGCTAAAGCTAGTGCATGCTATTGCTTTCGTTAGTACGATGCTGAATATGTGTAATGTTGGCTCATGGGTACGTTATAACCAGTTACCTGTTATACTATCCTAAACGGACTTGTCATAGACATGTCACTGGGTAATACCGATAGGCTTGAATATTCTGAATATACAGCAACACCACATACTCCCGACGTCAGAGCAACACGACTACATGAATACACTAGATGGCTCATCAATAGGAGCGACCCTGTATGGTGGCGTATTAACAATCCTTAAGGTCTAAACTTTCTTAAGCATATCTAGAATAAAAGTCATATCGTGACCGAGAGACGTGATGTGTTCTGATGCTATCGCTAATGATTGGTAAAAGATCAGTTATGTTCTTATTTGAAAGAAAGCCAACCATGATGAACACCATGAAAAGATTTATAAGTGTAAAATCGATGAACACGGGTTATCCTAACGGTCCAACCCTTTATGAGTTAAACAAACAGTTCTTCAATTAACTAAAGAATCCCTCAAGCGAAGCGCAATTGCTGAGACCGCGTTATGGTGTAAATGTACATTATCCACACTGAAACTGTTTACATGGCCATACATAGCATAAGCATAGAGTACTACAACCGGTGTGCCTCCTTATATACATGCGATGTTTAAATGCTAATGACTACAGTAGCATAGCCTGAGGTCAACCGTGTACTCCAAGAGTCAATCAGAGTTTCCATTTACAAAAGATCATTTACCAGAATCCGTAGTGTCGGTTGTCGTACTACAACCGGTGTGCCTCCATCAAGCGCACTATGTATCTGGCAGAGTTTTCTTACCAAGGGGGTGAAAATAGATAGTGTACTCTGAATCGGGGATCACGACTTCCCAATAACAGAGACTATAACCACGTTCTATTAGTTAAAAAAGCGATTGAGTTTAGTCATAATCAGAGAGCATCATAACAACATCACATTACACATTCATTATTTTAACATCGTAACTAACTACGGCATAACATACACTAAAAGATAACTACTCGCTAATCATGATAACAATATGATCTATCAATTGAATAATGAAAGACATTATAAAAGATCGTATAAAAATATATGAGTACCGTAGATTATTCGAGTTTTGAAAGTACAAAAGTGAAAACTTCGGACGCACCTCCAATCGTTTACAAACTCCGTTTAACACCTACTCTAGGTAATTATCGCTAATCGATAATTAGTATCATAATCCTAGAGAGAGAATCTAGAGAAAGAAGTGAGATTGAGAGTAGATTGTGTGTTGAAATGGATGACAAATGAGCCTTTAAATAGGGTGAAACTGGGCCTGGCACGTGGAGACTGCCGGTGGAAATGTGGATAACCCGTGGTGAGTGCCCATGGATTTGGTCTGGTTGCCCGTGTATAATGACCCGTCAAAGTACACTTGACGACCATCGTTATCTTGGTCCCACAGCTTTATCATAACTCTAAATGAATTTAATAAATAACCTTGCATTCTTTATTTAAAAATGATTTCCTATAAAGGAAACCTACCAAAATATGTAAGTTTAGAAAAACCATACATAAATACTTAATCAAAAGTTGACCAAAATAAAGTCAACAAACACCCACAATTTAGTGTATCAAAATAGAATGCAAGTTAATGTTTAACAAAAACTGCCATCATAAATTTGCAGACTCTCTAAGTACAGCGGAAGCAATCAATCATGAACCTGAGAATAAAATATGCGAGTAACTGTCAACAAAAATGTTGAGTAAATTATATGTTTAATATTGCAAACAATATTTAATTTAAACTGTAAAAATTTATGTTTGAAAACATAAAGCCTTATTTTGGACCACAAAAATTATATGCTCGAAAACATATAAAACATTATTCCATTAACCCGTGAGCCACCTGGTAACCACTTAACTAATTCCACCCTTACCAAACACAATATACACTGAACAGGTGTATCTTCAAATAGTTACGAAATACTAATACATTCCTTCTTCAAAAATTGCTAGCGCGACTAGCACGAAATGGGGTTGTCAAACCCGATAGATCTATCCATAGGATTCGTATTCACTAGTAGAAATCAGTGATTACAGTTACCTGACTAGGGAATATTTTCATTCAACTCACAATGAATAACTTAAGCCAACTTCCACTTGTGTCCAATATAAAAAAATAAAATGCATGTATTCTCATCCCAAAAGATATAAAATAGAAAAATGGGACTATAACTCACCTTAAAGCAAATGAAGTAACCACACAAAAAGCGAACAACAAACGAAGTAAAGTGATCAAGAATGACTACAACACCGACCTATAAATAAAGCAGGTCGATATAAATAACTAACTTAGGTCAAGTCTTAGTATGATAGCTATAGTACTTATTGCAAGTAGACATAGAACAACACTCAGTATGCTTCGGTTTGATCAGAACAGCGTAAGGACACGTACTTTCTATTTTTAGAAAGTTTCTATTTTTAGCAGGTTTCTATTTTTGGAAAGTTTCTATTTTAGGAAAGTTTCTATTTTAGGAAAGTTTCTATTTTAGGAAAGTTTCTATTTTAGGAAAGTTCCTATTTTAGGAAAGTTTTCCTATTTAGAAATTTGCTATTTCTGGAAAGTTATAAGTTAGGAAAGTTTCCTTAATTAGAAAGTCAACAAAAGTAAATTGAAAGTCAAAGTCAATCGAAAGTCAACTCAAAAGTCAACCTTGGTCAAACATAGTCAACATTGAATTTTAAAGAATAAGTTATAGTAATAATATAAGTTATAATGTTATTTAAGGTCATATATGTATAATCATGTCATATCATAAGTTTAATTAAATTAAATTGAATTATTAAAGTTAACATAAGTTTATATGATATAATTAATATAACATAAATATTTAATTAATTAATTAAATATTAATCATAAGTTTTATTAATTAATAATAAATTTTTAACCATATCATAAGTATTATTAATTAATAATGAATTATTAATCATATCATAAGTTTTTAATTATAATTATTAAATCATAAGTATTTAATAATTAAATTATAATTAAATAATAACTAAGCCTTATAATAATTAAATAATTAATTAATCCTTATTATAAGTCCTATTATAATAATCTCATAACATAAGTTTAATACTTACCATAAGTAATTTCCATTAATAATAAAATATTATTAATCGTAAGTTTAATTAAAAGTTTCATAAATCAAAATGTAATTAATAAATGATATAATGAATATGTATATCATAAGTCTTAAATTTAATTAATCACTTTTATATCATAAGTAATTTAATGATAATGAAAATCATTATTTTATATCATAAGTTAGATGTTATAACTATAAGTTTTAATTACAAGTTCATCGGGTCATAACTTGAGCCCCGGGTATCGGTTTTCGGCGAGTCTTATATATATCTCCGCCTAACCAAACACCTGACACATTAGTGCACTAAAGAACACCCCAAGAAAAGCCCCCTAAGTCATGACCAACAGCCCTAATTCAACTTGGGACTTTAATCCGATCAAAAACATGTTTTAGTCATACCGGGTGATCCGTGGCTCGGATTTTGATGACCCGAACATAAATGTTCATACAATAATCAATCCTAACACACTAGTACACCCTAGAGACTCCAAAAGTGGTCACAAAGTCGGACCAAATCTGAACACATTCGTTTTTATATTTTGATTTCATGAAAACACCATTTTAATCATATCTTAGGTTCCGGGAATCAAAATAACATGAATCCGGAGTCTAAAATCAATATCGTTATGAGAGGAACACATCTAAACACTTTAATTTATCAAAAACATCAGTTAAGTGTACTGAAATGGTCAATTAGTCTGCTGTCCACAATCAATCAAACCGAAACCATGTAATAACGAGTGATTCTATGCATACAATCATTAATCCAACAATACACAAGCATAAAACTATCATAATATGATTAAAAATAGTAAAAATAAATAGAAATGAAAAATTTAGGGTTAGGGTTTATAACCTAATCAAAGATTGAGAAGAAGGAGATTAAAGATCGCGAGACGGTGAATCCGATTATGTTGATGATCTTGATTGATGAAGAACACTTGTATGCTAGATCATGGTGGACAAACTTTATGATGATGATGCTAAGAAAAATTGGCCAAAATGAGGTAGGAGAAAGAAGGGAGAAAAGAAAAATTAAAAGGCTAGGTTAAATGGACCATCTTGGTGGTTTTGATCAAATAAATCACAAATTACAAAGAATGGCAAAAACAACCCCTCCCTCTTTGATATTTTAGGCCAAAAACAAAAGGTTGGGTCCCCTTAGTGGGCCATCTTGATACAAAGACTAAAAGCTTTTAGCCCGAACGCCCGAACGAAGCCCGAAACGCGAAAACATCGCTACGCGATTAAATATTCAGACATATAACGTACACGCGACAAATAAAATATATAAACACTATATATATTCATATGACATCAAAATATCATATTTAAAATAATTAAGATTCAAAAATCTCAAAAGTCTGACCGTTGGTTTGAATCGAAATGATTCGCCGGATAGAAATCCGCGACACGTAGAAACGTACAATTTAAAATATGAATACAAATATTCACATAACACATAATAATTAATATATTATTACTAAAATAACAATATAGGTCATAGAAATGATGTGGCATGAATACCAATTAACGGTCGTTAAATAATAAACGGCAAAAGATAACGAAAAAAGTAGGGTCGTGATAGTACCTTCCCGTTACGGAAATTTCGTCCCAAAATTTAAGCAGGTGTAGGGGTTGACTCGACATCTGAGAACAAATGCGGGTACTTCTGGCTCATCTGATCTTCACGTTCCTAAGTGAACTCGGGTCCACGTCTGGCATTCCATCTAACTCGGATGATAGGAATTCTACTCTGCTTAAGTGTCTTAACCTCTCGATCCATAATCTCAACCGGCTCCTCAATAAAATGGAGTTTTTTATCAACATAAAGCTCCTCAAGAGGAATAGTCTCATCAGCCTCGGCAAGCACTTCTTCAAATTCGACAAATGAAAAATGTCGTGAGCAGCACTGAGTTCTTGTGGCAATTTCAAACGATAAGCCACGGGTCCAACTCTCTCGGTATTCTCAAACGGTCTAACAAAACGAGGATTCAACTTTCCCCTCTTAACAAATCGTACCACACCTTTCCAAGGTGATACCTTTAACATGACATGATAACCAACTTGAAATTCTATATCTTTCCTTCTAATATCGGCATAACTCTTTTGCCGACTCCTGACAGTTCTCAACCTTTCTTTAATCTGTACGATCTTCTCGGTAGTCTCATGAATAATCTCTGGGCCTGTGAGTTGAGCATCCCCAACCTCATTCCAACAGATAGGAGAACTACACTTTCTACTATACAGAGCTTCAAACGGTGTGGCTTTAATACTTGCATGATAGCTGTTATTATAAGAAAATTCAGCTAGTGACAAATATTTATCCCACCCATTACCAAAATCAATAACGCACGCTCGTAGCATGTCTTCTAACATTTGAATGATCCTTTCACTCTGACCATTTGACTGTGGATGATATGCGGTGCTCATATCCTACTTTCTTCCCAAAGCTTCCTGTAAGGATTGCCAAAACCTCGATGTAAATCGACTGTCTCGGTGTGAAATAATAGATACGGAAACACCGTGTCTTGAAACAATTTCCTTCAAATACAAACGAGTAAGCTTCTCCATCAAATCTTAATCGGCAAGAAATGAGCTGCCCTTGTGAGCTAGTCAATAATCACTCAAATGGTATCATAACCACCCACAACCCTCGGTAATTTCGTAATAAAATCCATCGTAATACCTTCCCACTTCCACTCGGGAATCTCAGGTTGCACCAAACGTTTGGACGGTTCTGATGTTCAGCTTTAACCTTAGCACAAGTCAAACACTTAGCCATATACGTAGCCACATCAGCTTTCAAATTAGGCCACCAATACAATTCCTTAAGATCATGATACATCTTCCTGAACCAGGGTGAATAGAGTATCTTAGCTTATAAGCTTCATCTAAACAAGTTGTCGCAAATCACTAAATTTCAAAACCCAAAGATGTCCCGCAAAATACCGAGTACCATCGGTTCGTACCTCATACTGTTTACTCAAGCCTCGTACCTTCCCGTTACGAAATTCTCCTCCTTCAAGGCTTCTTGTTATACCTCAAGAATCTGCCTAGCGAGGTTAGTTCGAATTGTCATATTCAAGGCTCTAAACCTACGAGGTTCAACTCTCTCTTTACGACTCAAAGCATCAGCCACAACGTTGGCTCTTCCCGGATGATAAAGGAGTTCACAATCAAAATCGTTCAACGTCTCAACCCACCGTCGCTGCCTCATATTCAACTGTTTCTGATCAAGAATATGTTGAAAACTTTTGTGATCAGTGTACACTGTACTTTTGACCCCATAAAGATAATGTCTCCAAACCTTAAGCGCAAACACAACAGCTCCCAACTCTACATCATGGGTTGTATAATTCTATTCATGGATCTTCAACTGACGTTACGCGTAAGTAATGACTTTCTTTCACTGCATCAAAACACAACCAAAGCCCTGACGTGAAGCATCACAATAGACAACAAAATCGTCATTACCCTCAGGTAGTGATAATATCGGAGCAGAAGGTAACTTCTTCTTCAGAGTTTGAAAAGAAGTCTCTTGTTCATCCTTCTACTCATACTTCTTCCCCCTGTGCGTTAAAGCAGTCAGAGGTTTCGCTATACGAGATAAATCTTGAATGAACCTTCTATAGTAGCCTGCTAATCCTAGAAACTGACGAATCTGAGTAGGAGTTTTCGAAATTTCCCACTTCTCAATCTCCTCAATCTTAGCCGGATCAACTTGGATTCCCTTCTTACTAACAACATGTCCAAGGAATTGAACTTCTTTCAGCCAGAATGCACATTTCAAAAATTTAGCATACAACTCTTCTTTTCTTAACAAATCAAGCACTAACTTCAGATGTTCTTCGTGCTCTCGATCACTCTTGGAATAGATGAGAATATCATCGATGAAAACGATGATGAATTTATCCAGTAAAGGTCAACACTCACGGTTCATTAGGTCCATGAACACGGCAGGTGCATTTGTCAATCCGAACGGCATAACAAGAAATTCATAGTGACCACAACGGGTGCGGAATGCGGTTTTCAGAATATCAGTTTCTTTAACGCGCAATTGGTGATAAGCAAAATGAAGATCGACCTTAGAATAAATGGACGAACCCTGAAGCTGATCGAACGGATCATCAATTCTCAGAAGGGGGTAACGATTCTTAACAGTAAGCTTGTTCAACCCGCGATAATCAATACACAATCGGAATGAACCATCTTTCTTCTCAACAACCAAAACAGGAGCTCCCCAAGGGGATGAACTAGGACGAATGAGATATAGTTGCAACCAATCCAAGGAAGAAATATATATAGTAGTCATATCATTGGTATAGATGGTTAAGGCAATTCCTTCAAAAGGGGATGACGAGGATCATAGATTTCAAAGTATATCTTTATTACATTTCCGAAAGGAAAAACGTACGAAAGGTGTGATAGTTCAACAAGCGTGAACTTCCTCGCACAATGAGCGAGTCAATCTAGGATTCATCCTTCTTCTTAAATTTATGTGCGGATGAAAAGAAACTTGAATCATGGGTTATAAAGAATGGTCGACTCCAAGTGAGATGAATCTCCAAAAATTATTTCGTGCACCTCAAATTATTGAATCATAGCGTTGATGTTTATGAGGGTATTGCACTTAGCCGTGAATATCGAGAGTAGAAACTTCTCAAACGGTTTAGTGTAATATCTATCTATTATACCAACTATAACAACAGTTGGGGTAGAAACCCACCCAGTGCCTTTTCTACAATAGAGTGACCACCGAGTGTTCCTCAAAAAATTGATTTATCGATCCGCGTTTCGGCCATGTCCAACCATAAGAGGGAAAATTTTTATAAGCGCAAAGACTTCCCAACAATTTTTATAAAACCGCCATCCAAATTGGCGTAAGAGTTTTTATCAATGGTCTTAATGGTAAGTTTTATCCTTAAACACAGGACAAGAAGAACTGTGACCCAAACACATGGTAGAATAATTGCGAAATTTTTTTAATATAATCAATCAATGAAGTTTTGAAAAAAATTCTAAACGTTTGATGTGACAACATAAACGAAACGAAGTTCTTATTAAATTTAGAAGTATGTAAAACGTGTACCATTTTATATAAAACAATTTGACTCAGTTAAACAACTCAATAAAGGAGTGGTTTTAAAATAATTTCGAAGGTATAGTTTAGTATGTACTAACCAAAATAAGTTAGGGTAAATTTATTTATTTGATTTTATACGTACATATGTGATTTTATAAATTTCATACATGACAGAAAATCTTACTACTTCTATTTGTCCATAGATCTCATGAAGACCGCCCAATTAAACAAATGTGTAAAAAAAAATTCTGATGATAAGGAGGGTATTTGTATTTCAGAGGTTACGAGTTGAAGTAAGATTATAGAAGATCGAGTGAAGGACTTGAATCATCGTGCGACATTTGACCAATAAATGTTACGAGGTCATGAAGACTAATGAGTTAAATGTTGTCTTGACTATTATCAGGACATAAGTCCTTGGGCTAAAACTGTTCACGTGCGGAGTTGTTGCTAACAAGTGAGGTATGAAGGATAAAGCATGAGATATGTAGTTTGGTTAAAATGAGTTTCCAGTATCTCAACAATTAAGAAAATGAGTATTTTCCTTACTCATGTAGTAACATTTGAATTTTTGAATGAATAGCGTGAGGATTTTCTTTGATTCACCTTCTATTCCTCATGTCACAATATTGGAATTTCTATATGAATTACCGTAATATAATCACGTTGTCCTGACGTCATTATATTATACTAATTCATAGTTCCATTCCAATAGCACTACATGAGGTCAGGACACGCGATTAACCTCAAATTTCCACACAATTTCTCTATAACGATTTCTTAAACAATGTGCTAAGGGTAGCACAAGAGACAAAAACATCAAAAGTAATGAATAAGAGTAACGATGACATAAAAAATGTCTTTGAAGTATCAAGAATCTTTAAATGTCACGAATGACGTTTTCGGTTCGCAACCCAAAGCACAAAGGCACAACGTCACAAATGCACGTAATATAACAAGAATGTTATATACCTAAACATAATAGCTGACATTGAAATGCCGAGCCTTTAGAAGTCAAGAATGACATCTCGTAACATAAGTTTAATACTTACCATAATTAATTTTCATTAATAATAAAATATTATTAATCATAAGTTTAATTAAAAGTTTCATTAATCAAAATGTAATTGATAAATGATATAATAAATATGTATATCATAAGTCTTAAATTTAATTAATAACTTTTATATCATAAGTAATTTAATGATAATGAAAATCATTATTTTATATCATAAGTTAGATGTTATAACCATAAGTTTTAATTACAAGTTCATCGGGTCATAACTTGAGCCCCGGGTATCGGTTTTCGGCGAGTCTTATATATATCTCCACCTAACCAAACCACCCGACACATTAGTGCACTCAAGAACACCCCAAGAACAGCCCCCAAGTCGTGACCAATAGCCCTAATTCAACTTGGGACTTTAATTCGATCAAAAACATGTTTTAGTCATACCGGGTGATCCGTGGCTCGGATTTCGATGACCCAAACATGAATGTTCATCCAATAATCAATCCTAACACACTAGTACACCCTAGAGACTCCAAAAGTGGTCACAAAGTCGGACCAAATCTGAACACATTCGTTTTTATATTTTGATTTCATGAAAACACCATTTTAATCATATCTTAGGTTCCGGGAATCGAAATAACATGAATTCGGAGTCTAAAATCAATGTCTTGATGAGAGGAATACATCTAAACACTTTAATTTATCAAAAAAATCAGTTAAGTGTACTTAAATTGCCGATTAGTCTGCTGTCCACAATCAATCAAACCGAAAACATGTAATAACGAGTGATTCTATGCATACGATCATTAATCCAACAATACACAAGCATAAAACTATCATAATATGATTAAAAACAGTAAAAATAAATAGAAATGAAAAATCTAGGGTTAGGGTTTATACCCTAATCAAATATTGAGAAGAAGGAGATTAAAGATCGCGAGACGGTGAATCCGATTATGTAGATGATCTTGATTGATGAAGAACACTTGTATGCTAGATGATGGTGGACGAATTTTATGATGATGATGCTAAGAAAAATTGGCCAAAATGAGGTAGAAGAAAGAAGGGAGAAAAGAAAATTTAAAAGGCTAGGTTAAATGGAGCATTTTGGTGGTTTTGATCAAATAAATCACAAATTACAAAGAATGGCAAAAATAACCCCTCCCTCTTTGATATTTTCGGCCAAAAACAAAAGGGTGGGCCCCCTTAGTGGGCCATCTTGATACAAAGACTAAAAGCTTTTAGCCCGAACGCCCGAATGAAGCCCGAAACGCGAAAACACCGCTACGCGATTAAATATTCGGACATATAACGTACACGCGACAAATAAAATATATAAACACTATATATATATATTCATATGATATCAAAATATCATATTTAAAATAATTAAGATTCAAAAATCTCAAAAGTCTGACCGTTGGTTTGAAAACCGAAATGATTCGCCGGATAGAAATCCGCGACACGTAGAAACGTACAATTTAAAATATGAATACAAATATTCACATAACACATAATAATTAATATATTATTACTAAAATAACAATATAGGTCATAGAAATGACGTGGCATGAATACCAATTAACGGTCGTTAAATAATAAACGGTAAAAGATAACGAAAAAAGTAGGGTCGTGACACCGTGTAAACTGCCCGTGTTCTTCTTTGGCCGTAGAGACTACCCGTGCATCTGGTCTTGGTGGCAGCCCGTGTGGCTTTGGTTGGCAGCCCGTGTGGCTTGTCTTGACAACCCGTGTCTGGTCTATTTCCGGGGTCGTAACTTTATTTTACCGTTTTCGCTCTAGATTCTTCTTTTTAAGTTCGTTTTCTCTGATTCTTTTTGCAATGCCCTTGTAATTACTTGATCCACAAAATAAAGTGAATAACCACCATATTCTTCGATAAAGTCTAATACTTTATTGTATTTAGGGCTTGTTTTCGGGTATAAAAACATGTCGGTTTTGCCGATATCAGTAGACTATGTAGTTGACCATCCTATTGAAGTGGTCGACTAACTCATCTTTAATGTTTGGTAGACTATGTTGTCTTTCATCATATTGAAGTGGTCAACCAATAGTTGGTTAACTACACACAAAAAAGGTTTAGTCGACCCCTATATACATGTGGTCTACTGACATGATGGTCTACCCAATTGTGTATATTGCCAATTGTTTTGAAAAAACGTATATTATTTGAAGACTTTGAAAAAATGTATTTTTCCAATTTCCCTAAAATAATACTAAAAAGTAACTAAATTTTCAATTCTACTCTTTTATATACGGAAGTCAGAAAAACTTTTACTCCGTCTGATTTCATCTTTTTCTGACTTTGTTTTAGAAGTACAAGTTATTGATCACTAATTACCTCACATTAACTAATAAACAACTTGCATAGTTGAATTAACACAAATAGATAAACACAATAGTGGATTAATGGAAGAATGTGACGCCCCGTACAAAATCATCATGTACGGATCATCAACAATAGGTCCATTACATGGTATAATACTATATGCTGTTTTAAAACAAGTTTTGCAAACATGAAAAGGTAACGTTTTTACCAACGTCAAATGTTTTACAAAAGATAACGTGCTTCTATGAATAGAAAGCATTAACATAAGTACGTGACATAAAGGTCATTACAAAGCCATTGTTCAAATGTAACATAAGTTGTGAATGCAAAGTAAAAGTTCCATGATTGAGACATGTAATGACCCAACCTGTTATGCTACCAAAAACACGCCTTAAAATTTTTTTTGAAACAACACATCTGGATGGCGTCCAATTATCTGGACGGCGTCCAAAAGAGAAGATAGGACGGCATCCAAGCTATTTGGACGACGTCCAAATGAACTGCTAGTTACTGATTAGTTTTACAATTACACACGAGCGAAAAACCCGCTTCCCGACACTTTTAAACCAAAACACTTTTAAACCAAAACACTTTCACGATATGTTATAATAATTAAAACTAAGAGTTTTCCACAATAAAATCGAGTTTCACAACACCGGGCCCACGTTGATCCAAATTACAACAAAGTGACCATTTCGACCCATTTAGTTTAATTCCAAAACATAGACCGAGCATGGTGATTGGGAATACGCTACCCAATCCTAATCAAATCCAAAAGCAAGTCTTCTAAAACAAATTACGTGAGTCCACTAGTTCCCACGCTTACCCGAGCCACCGCATCCATGCAAATCTATAAAAATGTAAACAACGAAAGGGTAAGCTAATGCTTAGTGAGTGAGAATATACTACATACATATGTATGCATAAAATGGACACGCCACACAAATAATCAAATAACACATACCGGAGCATCCACGTATAAGGCAAACTAAGCATACCGTTCAACTGCTATATAAGAAGCTAATAATCAACAAGTAAGTTCACCAACGACGATATGAACCACTTCAACAAGCTACACCCGGAGGGTTAGCTACATCACAATCATACGATGATATATATAACAATAAAGCGTACAACGCCCAAGGTTAACCCCTTAACCCAATACCAAAAGTCAATTACCACAATACCAAGATGAAGATTGGCCGAACTATATGAGCCTTAGTAAATCCGCATCCACACGGGATTACTATCTTCAATACCACAACAACATCGAGGTTGGCTAAACTAGCCTTAGTAAATCCGCAACCACACGAGATCACTACCTCAATAAGATGACCGAAACTACACGCGTCATCGTGAATCCGCATCCACACGTGATTCACTTTTCCAATCACAACTCAATACTAACCCTTCGCCATTGGAGTTGTATAATCCACATCACAAGCATATGTGATAACGTACACACAAAGTGTGCACCTCGTCAATGGTGGTCAACCAAAATGCACAACCGTGCCAATTGGACCTATACGCAAGTCCACCAGTTCCACCTATATGTGAAGTAGGCTCTATAACCGAGAACCACTTCACCCGACCCGCACCCATCCTACACATACATATGCACATAGGATATTAACACTCACCTTGTCGCCTTGATGAATGCAACCGAAATAATCCGTAACTCGCCAATGGAATGTACCAATACTACCACAACGTAGTCGTGAACGAGATGAACAACTTTAAAACCCGAGCTTTGGTGAGAATCCGACTCCTTATTCTCCAAATCAAGATCTCTCTCACTAAAAGTGAGTTTCTCTCACTAGGGTTTGAAGAGAGTGTTTGTGTGGGTGAATGAGATCCACAAATGGCCAATGGATCGGCTTTGAAAGCTCCAAACTGACACCCAAGTGAAATTACCAACTTGCCCCTTTTTTAAAATAAACTAACAGCTGGCCCGTCAGTTATGTTGGACGGCGTCCCAAATCTTGGACGGCGTCCAACCTTTCTTCACTGGAAGGCGTCCCAAAGTTTGGACGGCATCCCATTCTACTGAAACAGGATCAGGGTCTTACAACTCTCCCCCACTTAATTTGGATCACGTCCTCGTGATCTCCATCACTTAACCAACCGGAACAACACTCAATGGTCCTCAAACATACGTTCCAAAACGACTTCTGCCACACTTAACGTTAATCTCGAGGATTATTCCACTTACTAAATACTTATGTACGCATGTCGGAACATGCAATGCACACAACATCCAAAATCTATCACAATCGCTTAACATACGCGGAAACATCATGTTTCCTTCCAACTTCTCTAGGCAATCCTTCTCAATGAATCGCCTTTAACACTAAATCGTCATCCGCGATTTATCAAATTCACGAATCCGAGTACTAAAACTTGCTCAATCCCTCACATCGGGAAAAACTCAACCAATCTCTTACCGAGATACCATGCTATAAGCAACCAAGTCTCAACCTATGGTCAACAACCCGAGCGATGAAGACCGAACCAAACAAATCCTTACGGATAACACCTACCACTTAAGATCCCTTGTAGTGCGCAATACAACCAATACGCAACTATCGTAACATCATAAGCAAACGACTTAAACCGCTAGCGTCCAAACGACTATGGCAACGCTAAATCCCAGGGTGTACAAAATCGACTATTGTCACACCCGTAACAACATGTGAGCGAAACACGGCTATCACATCACTAATCACACAACATGGTCCTCGTGACCCTACCATTGGTGTATAAAACAGCCAATAGTTCTCAAATCCAATCATCATGAAGGCTGGCCGAAACTACACGAGCCTTAGTGAATCCGCACCACACACGACTCACCACCTCCACCGCAACAACAATCGGGATTGGCCAAACTACACGTGCCCTAGTGAATCCTAACTACACGAGAGTCACTATCCCAATAGAATGACCGCATCCACACGTGTCATTGTGAATCCGAACTACACGAGACTCACTTCCTCAATATAATGACCGCATCCACACGTGTCATTATGAATCTGAACTACACGAGACTCACTTTCACAATAAGATGACCGAACTACACGTGTCACCGTGAATCCGCATCCACACGTGATCCACCTCCAAAATCTCAACACGGGAATGGTACTCCCATTCCCCATCGGTACTCGCATTTCCCGATACATTATACCTTACCGATATAACACTACTCCCATGGTGAAGTTAGCGGACCGAGTCACGGCCATAACCCACCAATCACCCACGCTCTTTTGGCCTCATACGACAAGTAGTGTAACATCGCGCACTGCTACACCATAGTGAATCCTAACGGAATACACTAACCATCAACACACACTCTTTTGGCCTCATACAACGAGTAGTGTAACATCGCGCACTGCTACACCATAGTGAATCCTAATGGAATACACTAACCATCAACACACGCTCTTTTGGCCTCATACAACGAGTAGTGTAACATCGCGCACTGCTACACCATAGTGAATCCTAACGGATTACACTAGCCATCCACCCCAAATAAATATCCATTAGTGTACTTAACACCGCATAACACTAACCACCAGGTGGTGTCTTAACATCGCGACTAACCCACCCAAGTAAATCCATCATACACGTACGCGCATCATACGTATGCGTACACAATGCCAACACAATCGAGCAAGAACCACCCATATCGCACATAGGCACAAAACAATAATTCCCTAGAAGAGAATCCGACATGCACATCCCTTAACCGAGGGATCTCACTTACTCGTCAAACACGTCCATTATCTCTAATGAGATTCACCACATTACCACCTCGGTGATAATTTAAATCCAAAACCATAAGTACAATTAATTCTAAATCGTACTTTTACCACAATCGACCAACGTAGGTCTCAACGCTAGCTCTGAATCCATACGGGCATCGTCCAATATCAAAACACTAGAACATCCTCGTGCGAGAGTTCAAGATCCCCCACTTAGAACCACGTCCCCTAACCGCATCTTTTACAACCGTACAATGCTACCAAGGGTAGACTTTACTAACAATTGGGTTCACAAGACCCATCACCACATCTTGCTCCGACCTCGAGCATATGAAGGATAACACTTCGGACGAAGAGTTCACCACAAACTACACAAACTTTACTCTCGCAATCATCCAATTGCTATAGCTTGTCAAATTTTCAACCAAGTCACTCATGTACCTAAGGGTTTCTCTCCGGTACCCTAAGTACAATGTAACTGCAACACCATCTTAGTCGATCACCACGTGAGTAGGTATGAAAGAGGCACCTAACATCGCATCACATAGACTCTATCACCAACATGCATCGAGATCAAACACTCGATCGTTAGGGTTCTATCCTCCCGTCGAACCTCGCTGTTCATCAACTTCAACACGAGAGCGAACACGCTCTTAACGACCGAACATCAAAGCCCATACACATGGCTTGGTAGAAACATTTCTCGAACACTAAGGAATGCTTGGTTGCACCAAGTCTTACACCCTTCGCCCATTAATCAAAACGTCACCGTAGGGTAATTTCATTAGGAACGTCACCCATAACAATACTATGCACAATACAAGGCATTTAACAAACCCTAACTCAATCGGCACATAATAAATAATCAAAGGACAGATTTATTAAAACGAAACGTACCTTAACGTCTCCTTACCGCACCCGTCCCTGCTAACTCGGGACACTCCGACTTACGATGTCCTTCTTCTTGGAAATTGAAACACACCGTGCCATCACCCTTTGGTACCGAACATTCCTAAGACTTGTGACCCCTCACGGAATAATTTTAACACCTAGACGAACTAGAGTCTGATATACTCGTCCGTATACCACCCGTGCTCACACTCGGACCCTTAGTCCTCTTACTTGGAGCACCATACGAAACAACCCTTCTCTCACTTGAAGGTTCAGCAACCTTCGATCACGAATAAGACTCGAAACCTCTAGCCACGGCGAACAATTCCGCAAACAAATTTGCGTAACCTCTGCTAATTTTGTTCTTCAAGTCATCATTCAAAGTTCGATAGAAATCCTCCATCAACAAACGATCATTCCATAAATACTCCGGGCAAAAACGAGCCTTCGCCATAAAGGTCATCTTGAGATTATTCAAATCCATAGAACCCTGTGCAAATTTTGCAACTCATTATGCAATTCAGACAAATCGGCTGAAGTTCGGAACTCCTCGAAAAATTTCTTCTTAAAATCATCCCACGATAACACCATAAACAGTTCACCACCAACAAGATCAATCTTACCATCCAACCAATCCTTCGCCCGCAACAAACTAGTAGTGAGTCTCGTCTTTTTCTCGGGAGGGCATTCAATAGTGCGAAAACACCCTTCGACATCTGATGTGTCAAGACGTAACCTTTAAAATGTAGACAATATGCTTAATAATTAACACATAATACAAGCAACTAAAACCCGATCATGCAGTAACTAGCAAGTAAATTGACCAGTTCGATCCACAAGGAGAAGTTTGTTTTAAGGACTTTACAACAATTATTTATTCTTAAAGGGGGATTTGTGTTTGAAGTTGTATTTTTGTTAACAAAACGGTAATTAAAATATAGTAAATAACAAGAATGAGAATGTGGTGTTTACTTCTATGCTTGATAAATGACAAGGATTGTTCTTTTATAATTAAAACCGTTATGTGATAGTTACATTAGAGCAGTTTATATCAATTTCACAATATTTATAAACTTAAGAACTATGTTTAATCAACATGATTCTTTCTTGGTTAAATTCACATAAAACCTATTTTACTAAGATCACTCTAAGTAAACTACACGATTGTAAAACCTAAATATCAACCAATTACCATCCTATACTCACATATAGATGACTAGATCACTAGGTTTTGAAGTACAAGTTATAACCTTTGATAAATTCACATAAATCAAGTCATGACTCGTATAATTGAATTAGGATATAAAGATAGTTACAACAATGGATTTCTCGAAAGAACAAGGTAACTTAGATTGATTTAACTAACTAGACCCAACCCGGTTAAACTCACGTAAAACCTAAATTACAATAATTACTTGAGGTAATTTCATGACTATGTTGCTTTGGAACTACTTCAATTACCGGTAATAACACATAATTAAATCATTTAAACTTATGTATCTTACCATCTAGATTATTAGTTGTATTGAAGCATAAATTGTTCACCGAGTTAACTCACATTAATTGGTTTACAATTTATGTAATTGAAGTGATGAACTAAACAATCATAATTATGGTTCTTGTAGTTGGACTAGATGATTTAATCAATCAAACATATATATAACTAGCAAAACATCAAAGTATAGAACAATCCCAAGCCATAAATCTTACATTGAAGCAAACACACAAGGCTTTTAGCCAAACATAATCATAATAGAACTAATGGAACAGTCTACTATTTACATTTATAATTTCAACAACTACACCACATAACATTTTATTAATATATAACAGTTTATAATATATATATATATATATATATATATATATATATATATATATATATATATATATATATATATATATATATCCTAGCTTAATCTTGATGTTGAAAGAATGGTGATTGACTTGTAGCCTTCCTTGAGCCTTGAAAATCGTATTGAAACTGAGGGAGAATGTAATAGTGAAGGTGTATCAAAGAATGAATCAAAGGCTCCCTTAAATAGGCTCAAAAGTGAAGCAACTGGCCAGAAACTGACTAGATGCGCCGCATCTAGTCAGGATGCGCCGCATCCCTTTATTTTTTTGTGGATTCCAGCTAGATTCGACACTCAGAACTGTCGGCAAGAAAGAGAAGCGCATCATCTCCCACCAGATGCGCCGCATCTGGCTCCCAAAATGTGTCTTATGGCTTGAAAACGCCGTATCTGAAACCTTCGGCAAAAACACGCATACAGATGCGCCTCATCCCTTTTGGGATACGCCTCATCTGAGTCTGGAAGTGTATTTCTGGGTTGTTTTTGAAGGTATTTCATATGCCCGAGAGACATATTAAATTAATGTGGCTAATGTGTTATGATCCAAGTCGGGTCATACCCAATAACAAGCTTACCGACACTTTATAAGTATTTAATCTTAACGATTGGTTCGTTAAATAAGTACGCGACACTTGAATTTTAGAAAATGGGTTTTCTAAAATATTATCACTTGAGATAAATTATTTGGATAATTTATATGATAAGGAATTTAATTATTTATAGGTTTAAATAATTATGATGTGTTATATTTTATAAGAGGGTTTATAAAATGCAAGTAACAAAATAATTACATGGTATTATATAACAAGTTTTGTACTTAATAAAATCTTGTTATATATTAAAGCATGGGGTTTTATAATAGGTTTATAAAAACTGCAGTCTTCCTTTTAAAAACACCCTTGGGTGACGGTTTGGGGACTCCAAGGATGTCATACCCATGCTTGTTTGTTACTTTAAGATCACACTTCCTTATGTGCATGTGCAAGACTCTTTAACCAAGCATTTTGACTCAAGTATTCAACTTGAATGTTAATTTTATTCAGCTCACTCTTTCCTAATATATGCTGGCAGAATCTTTCAGCTTGTGACCACTGAATTCTGGCCGAAATTCATGTGTTAAAAAGAGTGTGTTTGAGCTTGGTAATCTAGCTCATTACTTCTATGTTCAAGATGCATATGTACCAAGGCTTTCTAAGACCAATATATGCATTCAATACATCAAGAAGTGACTTAAAACAGCAACAATTCAGCTTGTTTTCTGGAGCTGCTGGTCGTAATTTATGAGCAGAAACAAAGGGTTGTTCAAGCTCATTTACAAGTAAAATCAAGTGTCCAATAAAGCCTAACCAAAGTACAAGGTGTTGGGTTATTGCTTGGGGTATAATCTCTTGAGGTTTCATACTTTTGGAACTTAATTCATCATCATCATTCCTTGGAAGCTGCTGTCCGAATTATATTGTGTACAAAGAAAGGGTTTCAAGCTTGATAAACAAGGTTGCAAAGGTGTTAAAGTCAAGCTAACTTAAGGTGTATTGTTGGTGCTTCAAAGACTTGAAGTTATACACATTTATTCATCATCTAACTAGCTTTTGGACAGCCCTCAAACATAGTTTGAGGAGGTATAAACTCTATCCTTTCTTGTTAAGTTTGTAAGTATTATTTCACAACTTGATCCATGGGATTTAACTTTAATTGGTTTAAAGTATAACAAGTTTAAAATATGTAATTACACGCTTCCGCTTACATTGATTCTTAATATGGTTTTAAGTTTTATGAACTTGTTAAATCCCAACAATGGTATCTAGAGCCGAAGTTGTTGAAATATGCTTCGAGATGGTTATTAAACCCACTATAATTTTGCATTCTATGAACATGCATGAAGTAGAATGTAAAATTTTCGGTTTTGGGTGGTTGTCATTTTGGCCAAAATCACTTGTGATTCTGCATTCTGTACTGCAAATCACTTGTGATTCTGTACTGCCAATCACTTGTGATTCTGTGTTGCCGATCACTTGTGATTCTGTATTGCCAATCACTTGTGATTCTGTGTTACAGATCACTTGTGATTCTGTGTTGCCGATCACTTGTGATTCTGTATTGCCAATCACTTGTGATTCTGTATTGCCTATCACTTATATTGATGATGTTCACAATCTATGCCTTGACCTTGTGTTTGGTTGCATGCATGGTTGATTGATATTTATTCAATTGGTTTGTAATAATATTTATTCATTTGGCATGTAATAATTCATTCATAAGGCTATGTAATTTATTTTATATTTGGTATGTAAAATAGATTAGGTTGTATTTTCATTTTCTAGATAAAAATGTATTAGGATACATATTTTGTAAAAATGAAGATACAAGATGATGAAGACTTGAAGAACACAAGGAGCATATGGATGCAAGGTTAAGTGGGAGATTTGAAATCTCCTAATTTGTATTATTACCCCTTAACCCGGTGACATTTGTTTTCGGCTAAACAAATGTCCACCAAAATGGCTAGATTGTGAACATACTTGTTTTGCATGTGTGGTTGTTTGTATGTTTATTGTATTGTATGTTTGGTTGATACAATTAATCACAAGATAACAACAAGCAAAACGACAATTTAATTGGTTAAATTAGACGTATTAATGACATGCAAAACGACAATTTAATTGGTTAAATTAAAAGCAACCAAAGACCTTAATAAATGGTTATTAAGAACAAGAAAAGGATCACATATATATAAAATGGTTTATATCAAGTAATTGGCTAATTACAAGACTTGAAAATGGTTTTTCGTAAGTACCATACACTAAATGCATGTTGGTGTATGGCATAAAAGTTTTCTCAAACTAGAATTAACGAAAACTTAAAATCCCTTTTACTAAACAAGGCAACAAGTTTAACGCCATCCTTTTGTGTGACACTTAAGCATGTTAGGGAACTCATGATGGGATAAAGGTCACCTAACCATCATGAACAAACTAATATGATTAAGGTGAGTTTCGCATGCTTGTGGGATAA
This sequence comes from Rutidosis leptorrhynchoides, assembly GCF_046630445.1. NCBI lineage: Eukaryota > Viridiplantae > Streptophyta > Magnoliopsida > Asterales > Asteraceae > Rutidosis > Rutidosis leptorrhynchoides. Next base: position 557,190,028 of record NC_092334.1, on the reverse strand, counting down.
AGGTCACCTAACCACTTGTATGTTAAGTTTACACGTTTACACAAGTAGGACGACTTGATTTGGGAATCATGAACTTAGGGTCACCGAAGCATGAGGAACAAATAGGCGTTGATGGGATAATATGCCATGCAAAAGGATTACATGATCCCATACATTAGAAGTTGCAAAAGGATTGCAATTGTCATATAATGACTACCTAGCTAAATCAAATAACGGGATAAAGGTCACCTAACCGAAATTTGGTTTACCGTTGGATTCTAAAATTTAATATATCAATTGGATTAAAGGGTATTGAATGTTAAATTATAAATCAATTCTTAAACGAACTTTGTCAAATTTTGTAGATGGCCGCCAATAACAACAACAACATTCCAAACGCACCAATCAACTTTAATAACCTATCATTGAGGTCAATCCTCGAAAAGAAAAGAACTCCCAATCCATTTCATCTTATGTACTAAAGATGAAAAGCCTCATTGATCGATTGCACCGTCTCAATTGTTCCGTGGATTAACCACGGACCTTATCCTCAATTCTTTGTCAAAAAGGTTTGACACATTCGTGTTGAATTCCAACATGAATAGTTGGGATAAGAGCATTGCCATGCTAAGGACGGCTGAATCAAGCATGGGTAAAAAGGCTTCACCCGTGCTCATGATCAAAGAAGGTGGATCCAAGGATGAATCCTCTTCTAAGCCAAAGGTGGCTAAGAAGAAAGGACCCACCTCCAAGGGCAAAGGAAAAGGGAAGTTGGTTGCCCCAACCAACAATAAATAAATAGCAAAAGGTTGCCGGACAAGCAAACCCCAAGGAAGATCCGTGCTTTGGTTGCGGTGTGATAGGTCACTGGAAACGCAACTGCCCGGTCTACCTAAAGGAGTTGAAAACAAAGAGGGATGCAGGGCAAACCTCAGGTAATGTATATATGGAATACGTTGAGCTTAGTATTACTTCTTCTAATACATGGGTATTAGACACAGGATGTGGAACTCATATTTGCAATTCATTGCAAGGGTTCATAAGAGGTAAACTAAATGCGGGAACAACAAGTCTCTACATGGGAAATGGTGCAAAGGTGCACGTAAAAGCTCAAGGAGACTTTGTTTTAAAGCTACCAAGTAGTTTGGAGCTTATATTGAAAAATGTTTTGTATGCACCTGATTTAACGCGAAACATTATTTCTGTTTCCCATTTAAGACAATGTGGTTTTAATCTTAATTTTATTAATGATGATATCCATGTTTTCTTGAATGATATGTTCTATTTTAAGGCTTCGCCTTTGAATGGTATTTATGAATTGGTTCATGATAACACATCATTCGATAGCTCAATATACCAAGCAAGCACCAAGAAGCTCAAAATGGATTTGAGTGATTCCTACTTATGGCATTGTCGCCTTGGTCACATAAACAAGAATCGAATACATACACTTCAAAAGAATGGACTTTTGAAATCAAATGAACTTGACTCGTTTGATGTATGTGAATCTTGTTTGCAAGGCAAAATGACTAAAGCACCTTTCAAAGGGACCTATGAAAGGGCTAAGGACTTATTGGAATTAATACATTCGGATGTATGTGGACCCTTTAAGCCCATAGCTAGGAATGGTGAAAGATACTTCGTTACTTTCATTGATGACTTCAGTCGTTTCGAATATGTCTACTTATTAAGACACAAGGACGAAACTTTTGAAGCATTCAAGGAATATCAAAACGAAGTACAAAAATCAACTCAATAAGACAATTAAGGTACTTCGTACCGATAGAGGAGGTGAATACCTAAGCGATGCCTTCCAAGATCATCTTAGGAGTTGTGGGATTATCTCACAACTTACTCCACCAGGAACACCCCAACCTAATGGAGTGTCCGAAAGGAGGAACCGAACCCTAATGGATATGGTTCGATCTATGATGGCAAGAAGCTCGTTACCTCTATCATTTTGGGGTTATTGTCTATGCTCCGCGGCTCGTATTTTAAACATGGCCCCAACCAAGAAAGTGGAGCGAACACCTCATGAGATGTAGTTTGGAAAACCTCCATCTCTATCATACTTAAAGGTATGGGGATGTGAAGCTTATCCTAAGCGTTACGTCCCTAATAAGTTGAATGCTCGATCCACAAAGTGTATCTTCATAGGATATCCCAAGGATAATATGGGATACTATTTCTATGATCCATCCGAGCAGAATGTATTGGTTGCTCGGAAGGCTGAATTCCTTGAAACTAAGTTCCTCCTGGAAGGAAATAGTGAAAGGAAGATAGATCTTGAAGAGGTTCAAGATCAAGTAGATAATACACAATTGGTTGACACTAGCACTCAACATGAAAATGTTAAGAATGATCAAATGGATGATCAAAGTATACAAAACGTTCGTAGATCTGGTAGAATTAGTAACCCTCCTGAGAGATATGGGTATCTCATAGATGGTTACTATACGGTTGATTTGGATGAACCGACAAACTACCAAGATGCTTTATCACGGATTGATAAAGATAAATGGCAGGAAGCCATGAACGTTGAGATGCAATCCATGTATGACAACCAAGTTTGGGAATTGGTTGCACAACCTACTAACTCCAAGTTAGTTGATTGTAAATGGCCTTTCAAGGAGAAAACCAAGATACATGGAAACTTGGATACATATATAAAGTATGCAAGTTAAAGAAATCAATCTACGGATTGAAACAAGCATCAAGAATGTGGAATCATCGTTTTAATGAGGAAGTCAAGAATTTTGACTTCATTAATAACGGTGATGAAAGTTATGTATACAAGAAAGCTAGTGGGAGCACTATCATGTTCCTTGTACTATATGTGGATGATATATTATTATTTGGAAATAATATTCCGCAAATCCAAGGAGTTAAAAACTTGGCTAAGTAGTTGCTTCTCCATTTAGGATCTTGGAGAAGCACAATACATTTTGGGGATTGGGATCTACAGAGATAGATCCAAGAAATTGATAGGTTTGAATCAAAGTGCATACAATAAAAGGCTTGAAAAGGTTCAAGAAGGAAAACTCTAAGAAAAGTTTGGTACCTTTTCAAAGAGGAGCGATTCTCAGTTTATCTCAGTTCCCCACCACGAAAGATGAACAAGAAAGCAAAAGAATGTCCCATATGCGTCTGCTATTGGGTCAATCATGTATGCGATAATATGCACTACACCGGATGTGTCATGCGCTCTTAGCATGACAAGTAGATACCAGAATAACCCAGAAAATAGTCATGGGACTGTGGTTAAAAGTATATTGAAATACCTTGGAAGGACTAAGGGTATGTTCCAAATATACGGGTCTGGTGAGGAGGAACTCGCTGTAAAAGGTTACGTGGACGCGAGCTTCCAAACTGAAGGTGCGGTCTCTTGGAAGAGTTAAAAATAGAATGTTGTTGCTTTATCCACTACAGAATCAGAATACATCGCCGTCTCATTGGCAGCTAAGGAAGCTGCATGGATGAAGAAATTCATCGACGACTTAGGAGTGGTCCCTACTATTCAAGACCCTCTTGAGATCTTTTGTGACAACGAAGGTGCGATTGCTCAAATCAAGGAACCTCGTGCTCACCAAAAGACCCGTCACATTGAGCGGAGATTCAACTACATTAGGGATGAAGTTGAAAAGGGAAAGATATGTACTCGCAAAGTTCACACAGATCATAACATAGCGGATCCACTCACGAAACTCTTATATGGAGCAAAACATGAAGGACATGTTTGTGCATTAGAGCTTCGACATTCTAGTGATTGGTTATGATCTGTTTTAAGTATTGTAACGGAACGAAGTGGTTCAAACTCATTAATATAACTATGGTGTTTATTTATTTGAGTCATGTTCCTATTTTGCATATTTTATCCATGAATAAGTAATTATTCTAAATTCCGTAGTCGATCACATTTGTGGGAATGAATGTGAGGTCTAGACTATTATGAACTTGGATTGGTTAACATTCAAATGGTGAATGTGGATCAAGGTTGCAACCAAGGTTCATAGATATTTGTGGGACACAAATATTGGAAGACCCGCTCTCAAGATTTACTGTATGGAGCCTTTGTGGTTGATCACATGTAATCTTGAGTAAAGGAGAATATCATTGTATCCTCTGACCTGAGATACATATTGGGTTCAGATATTCACTGAATATTGTACCTTGATTCTTTCCTTCGCTATTCTGAAAAGGTAGCTCATAAGGGAGGCTTCAGGTATGGTACAAGGTGTAGTGTCTAGGACGTATGTAGTCAAGATGGAATTTGTCCCTCTTATTCGTTGAGAGTCAGATGTCTAAGGCCTGATAAAGTTAAATCTATAAGAGAGTGGTCACTCTGTATCTCTTGGATTTAACATGACATCTAGGATAAAAGGATATAATGAAAGATTCACCTAATCATATTCGAGATGGGAACTTGAAAGGGATGATGTTATTGAATGGCACAAAGTCATAACATATTAAGGGTGATGGACGGTGTGTTAGGCTGTATCCATCACTTGCATTAATTTCTTATGTTTCTCGTGCAAGTGGGAGATTGAAGGTATTTCATATGCCCGAGAGACATATTAAATTAATGTGGCTAATGTGTTATGATCCAAGTCGGGTCATACCCAATAACAAGCTTACCGACACTTTATAAGTATTTAATCTTAACGATTGGTTCGTTAAATAAGTACGCGACACTTGAATTTTAGAAAATGGGTTTTCTAAAATATTATCACTTGAGATAAATTATTTGGATAATTTATATGATAAGGAATTTAATTATTTATAGGTTTAAATAATTATGATGTGTTATATTTTATAAGAGGGTTTATAAAATGCAAGTAACAAAATAATTACATGGTATTATATAACAAGTTTTGTACTTAATAAAATCTTGTTATATATTAAAGCATGGGGTTTTATAATAGGTTTATAAAAACTGCAGTCTTCCTTTTAAAAACACCCTTGGGTGACGGTTTGGGGACTCCAAGGATGTCATACCCATGCTTGTTTGTTACTTTAAGATCACACTTCCTTATGTGCATGTGCAAGACTCTTTAACCAAGCATTTTGACTCAAGTATTCAACTTGAATGTTAATTTTATTCAGCTCACTCTTTCCTAATATATGCTGGCAGAATCTTTCAGCTTGTGACCACTGAATTCTGGCCGAAATTCATGTGTTAAAAAGAGTGTGTTTGAGCTTGGTAATCTAGCTCATTACTTCTATGTTCAAGATGCATATGTACCAAGGCTTTCTAAGACCAATATATGCATTCAATACATCAAGAAGTGACTTAAAACAGCAACAATTCAGCTTGTTTTCTGGAGCTGCTGGTCGTAATTTATGAGCAGAAACAAAGGGTTGTTCAAGCTCATTTACAAGTAAAATCAAGTGTCCAATAAAGCCTAACCAAAGTACAAGGTGTTGGGTTATTGCTTGGGGTATAATCTCTTGAGGTTTCATACTTTTGGAACTTAATTCATCATCATCATTCCTTGGAAGCTGCTGTCCGAATTATATTGTGTACAAAGAAAGGGTTTCAAGCTTGATAAACAAGGTTGCAAAGGTGTTAAAGTCAAGCTAACTTAAGGTGTATTGTTGGTGCTTCAAAGACTTGAAGTTATACACATTTATTCATCATCTAACTAGCTTTTGGACAGCCCTCAAACATAGTTTGAGGAGGTATAAACTCTATCCTTTCTTGTTAAGTTTGTAAGTATTATTTCACAACTTGATCCATGGGATTTAACTTTAATTGGTTTAAAGTATAACAAGTTTAAAATATGTAATTACACGCTTCCGCTTACATTGATTCTTAATATGGTTTTAAGTTTTATGAACTTGTTAAATCCCAACAGTTTTCATTATCGAACTTCGTTTTAAGCTTCGTTTTGCTGTTGGTCTTCATTTATTCAACCACACTGGACTTTTACAAATATACATGAATTACAAATATACATGAATTATAATACATACGTACAACAATTACATACAAATTGATATTAAATTGGATCGGAATACAGACAATAAACATGTATGATTTTGGCGTTATCAAAGTCCCCACACTTAAACCTTGCTTGTCCTCAAGCAAGACTTACAAGAAATCAAAATTTACTATAGTGAACACACACATTTAATTGAGAACACAAAAATGGGAATCACACCCACACGATATAATACATAAGTTTACACTAGTCACACGAAGTACACAAAACACACACGTTATTTTGGAACACAAGAACTCACGCTATATGGAACACACACTCGGATCAAACTCACAATTATTTTTTATTTTTTTTTAGAACACAATGTAACACACGCACGCGTTTTAATTATACACACACCTTTGGAGTACACACGCGAATTGAAATCACACCAAAGTCGAAAGGTGGGTTTTAAATGTAGTGATCCGAACTTTTCCATGTTTATATATATATTAAATGAAATTGTTATTTACATGATTAAGTGTTTCCAACATGTTAAGCAATCAAACTTATTAAGACTTGATTAATTGAAATAGGTTTCATATAGACAATTGACCACCCAAGTTGACCGGTGATTCACGAACGTTAAAACTTGTAAAAACTATACGATGACATATATATGGTTATATATATAGTTAACATCATGATTTTATTATAAGTATGTATCTCATTAGGTATTTTAACAATGAGTTATATACATAAAAATGAGACTATTAATTTAAAAAACTCGAAAACGATATATATAACGATTATCGTTATAACAACGTCTTACTAGGTACATATGAATCATATTAAGATATTGATACACTTGGTTAATTATGTTAAATGATAAGTAAATATATTATTAAGTGTATTAACAATGAAATACATATGTAAAAATAAGACTACTAACTTAATGATTTCGAAACGAGACATATATGTAACAATTATCGTTGTAACGACATTTAACTGTATATATATCATACTAAGATATATTATATATCATAATATCATGATAATATAACAATTTAACATCTCATTTGTTATAATAAACAATGGGTTAACAACATTCAAAAAGATCGTTAACCTAAAGGTTTCAAAACAACATTTACATGTAACGACTAACGATGACTTAAAGACTCAGTTAAAATGTATATACATGTAGTATTTTAATATGTATTCATACACTTTTGAAAGACTTCAAGACACTTATCAAAATACTTCTACTTAACAAAAATGCTTACAATTACATCCTCGTTCAGTTTCATCAATAATTCTACTCGTATGCACCCGTATTTGTACTCGTACAATACACAGCTTTTAGATGTATGTACTATTGGTATATACACTCCAATGATCAGCTCTTAGCAGCCCATGTGAGTCACCTAACACATGTGGGAACCATCATTTGGCCACTAGCATGAAATATCTCATAAAATTACAAAAATATGAGTAATCATTCATGACTTATTTACATGAAAACAAAATTACATATCCTTTATATCTAATCCATACACCAACGATCAAAAACACCTACAAACACTTTAATTCTTCAATTTTATTCATCTAATTGATCTCTCTCAAGTTCTATCTTCAAGTTCTAAGTGTTCTTCATAAATTCCAAAAGTTCTAGTTTCATAAAATCAAGAATACTTCCAAGATTGCAAGTTTACTTCTCAAGTTTTCTAAATCCATTTCAAGTAATCATCCAAGATCAAGAAACCTTTGTTACTTACAGTAGGTTATCTTTCTAATACAAGGTAATAATCATATTCAAACTTTAATTCAATTTCTATAACTATAACAATCTTATTTCGAGTGGAAATCTTACTTGAAATTGTTTTCGTGTCATGATTCTGTTTCAAGAACTTTCAAGCCATCCAAGGATCCTTTGAAGCTAGATCTATTTTTCTCATTTCTAGTAGTTTTATCCAAGGAACTTGAGGTATTAATGATGTTCATAACATCATTCGATTCATACATATAAAGCTATCTTATTCGAAGGTTTAAACTTGTAATCACTAGAACATAGTTTAGTTAATTCTAAACTTATTCGCAAATAAAAGTTAATCCTTCTAACTTGACTTTTAAAATCAACTAAAAACATGTTCTATATCTATATGATATGCTAACTTAATGATTTAAAACCTGGAAACACGAAAAACACCGTAAAACCGGATTTACGCCGTCGTAGTAACACCGTGGACTGTTTTGGGTTAGTTAATTAAAAACTATGATAAACTTTGATTTAAAAGTTGTTATTCTGGGAAAATGATTTTTATTATGAACATGAAACTATATCAAAAAATTATGGTTAAACTCAAAGTGGAAGTATGTTTTCTAAAATGGTCATCTAGACATCGTTCTTTCGACTGAAATGACTACCTTTACAAAAACTACTTGTAACTTATTTTTTCGACTATAAACCTATACTTTTTCTGTTTAGATTCATAAAATAGAGTTCAATATGAAACCATAGCAATTTGATTCACTCAAAACGGATTTAAAATGAAGAAGTTATGGGTAAAACAAGATTGGATAATTTTTCTCATTTTAGCTACGTGAAAATTGGTAACAAATCTATTCTAACCATAACTTAATCAACTTGTATTGTATATTATGTAATCTTGAGATACCATAGACACGTATACAATGTTTCGACATATCATGTCGACACATCTATATATATTTTGGAACAACCATAGACACTCTATATGTGAATGTTGGAGTTAGCTATACAGGGTTGAGGTTGATTCCAAAATATATATAGTTTGAGTTGTGATCAATACTGAGATACGTATACACTGGGTCGTGGATTGATTCAAGATAATATTTATCGATTTATTTCTGTACATCTAACTGTGGACAACTAGTTGTAGGTTACTAACGAGGACAGCTGACTTAATAAACTTAAAACATCAAAATATATTAAAAGTGTTGTAAATATATTTTGAACATACTTTGATATATATGTATATATTTTTATAGGTTCGTGAATCAACCAGTGGCCAAGTCTTACTTCCCGACGAAGTAAAAATCTGTGAAAGTGAGTTATAGTCCCACTTTTAAAATCTAATATTTTTGGGATGAGAATACATGCAGGTTTTATAAATGATTTACAAAAATAGACACAAGTACGTGAAACTATATTCTATGGTTGAATTATCAAAATCGAATATGCCCCTTTTTATTAAGTCTGGTAATCTAAGAATTAGGGAACAGACACCCTAATTGACGCTAATCCTAAAGATAGATCTATTGGGCCTAACAAACCCCATCCAAAGTACCTGATGCTTTAGTACTTCGAAATTTATATCATATCCGAAGGGTGTCCCGGAATGATGGGGATATTCTTATATATGCATCTTGTTAATGTCGGTTACCAGGTGTTCACCATATGAATGATTTTTATCTCTATGTATGGGATGTGTATTGAAATATGAAATCTTGTGGTCTATTGTTACGATTTGATATATATAGGTTAAACCTATAACTCACCAACATTTTTGTTGACGTTTAAAGCATGTTTATTCTCAGGTGAATACTAAGAGCTTCCGCTGTTGCATACTAAAATAAGGACAAGATTTGGAGTCCACGTTTGTATGATATTGTGTAAAAACTGCATTCAAGAAACTGATTTCGATGTAACATATTTGTATTGTAAACTATTATGTAATGGTCGTGTGTAAACAAGATATTTTAGATTATCATTATTTGATAATCTACGTAAAGCTTTTTAAACCTTTATTTATGAAATAAAGGTTATGGTTTGTTTTAAAAATGAATGCAGTCTTTGAAAAACGTCTCATATAGAGGTCAAAACCTCGCAACGAAATCAATTAATATGGAACGTTTTTAATCAATAAGAACGGGACATTTCAGTTGGTATCCGAGCGTTGGTCTTAGAGAACCAGAAATTTGCATTAGTGTGTCTTATCGAGTTTGTTAGGATGCATTAGTGAGTCTGGACTTCGACCGTATTTTCTTTAAAAATGATTGCTTAACATTTTTGTTGGAAACTATATATTATTAACATGTATATATTATGTGATATATTAATCTCTTAACATGTTTGATATTGTGTGATAGATGTCTACCTCTAGCACAAATCCCATTGACTCACCTAATAATAACGAAGAGTCGAATATATATTGGACTAATTCACAAGTTCCCGAAGAAGAACCGGAAGAAGAATCAGAACCGGAAGAGGAGGAACCGGAGGAGGAAATAGAATCGGTGGGGGAATTAATAAAACGGTTAAGTAAAAGAAAATCCTCAACCAACCGACCAAGGTTAATTATGGTCAATGGTGTTTCCGCCAAGGAAGCAAAATATTGGGAGGATTACCAATTCTCCGATGAATCGGATTCCGACGATAATTCCGATGATGTTATAGAAATTACCCCAACTGAATTTAAAAAGGCAAAAGAAAATAATAAGGGAAAGGGCATAAAAATAGAGAAATCTAATTCCAACCCCGATGAACTTTATATGTATCGTCAACCCCCGAAGCCCTTAAGTTGTAACAACGACCCGGGAACCTCTAAACCACCAGGTTTTTCTAAACCGTTGTGGAAAACGACAGCTCGTATTAGGGGAACATCATATATCCCTAGAAACTTGGCAAAACGAATCAAAACCGAAGAAGAAGAAACGAGCGAGTCGGAATAAGATAGTTGTATTCGTGTGGTGTAATATATGTAATATAGTGTGCTTATGCTTTATGATATATGTAAAAATTGCTTGTATTAATAAGTATTTTTTTTTTATGAATCTAACTCTTGTCTATTTTACATTATAAAAACACAAAATGGATAGACAACCCAATATTTTAAGAGACCTACCCGGAGACATGATTGATGAAATCTTGTCTAGAGTCGGTCAGAATTCTTCGGCACAACTATTTACGGCGAAATCAGTTTGTAAGACATTCGAAGAACGTTCCAAGAATGTCTTGATTTATAAGAGACTTTCGTTTGAAAGATGGGGGATATCACATTGGGAAACCCATAAGTTACGATGTGTTTACTTTGACGCATATATTGCGGGGAACCCAAATGCTATTTTACGCAACGGGTTAAGAAATTATTTTGACTCAATGTATCCGAATATAGGACTTCATGATTTAGAAAAAGCGGCTAACATGCAACATAAAGAAGCATGCTATGCTTACGGGTTAGTAATGTTCGCTTCTCACCAAAGTGAGAAAAAGAACATCGGGCTACAACTATTAAACAAAACATTCCCACAAGTGACGGAGTCGGTAATTGGGGTAAGAAATGAGGTTTTTAGGTTATTACGAGGCTGTTGGTCATTACGTAACCCTCGTCCCTTTGACGACGTTACAACACGCTGTCTTATCAACGGCCATAACGGTTATGTTCCACAAGACCAAGGATGGGAAGTAGTCCTAGTAAAACCAGAATGCATGACTTGTTTCTGGACGTATGAATTACATGTCTTTATTGCCTTTGCTGAACGACTTGTGTACTAGCTAGAATTATCTTCACAACTATCTTGTATCAAAGTTATTGTGTGCTATATTTCATGTTTTATGTAAAATAAGCGGTATTGTAAGTTTGTAAAATATTGTATAAAAGTTTGAACGCGAAATATTATTATAATCAGTTTTTCATATAGAATGGTAGTAGTTGAATTGTATATTAGCTACTAAGTATGAACTTAACGGGTAGGCACTACCCGAATTTAAACTTATAAAACGCTAATATGAAGAAAAAGCTTTTATAAATGAGTTCATATTATGCTACGAAATACTATTAACTACTCTTAATATTCTGTATGATTAACTTGTTCCATTTGAATATTTTGAAGGAAATGGCACCGACTACTCGACACACCGTGAATATGAATGAAGAGGAATTACGTACTTTTCTAGCTTCAAACATAGCCGCATCACAGGCTGCGCTACATACCAACAATAACCTTGGATCTAGCAGTACAGGAAATCGTGTAGGATGCACCTACAAAGAATTCACTGCCTGCAAACCTTTGGAATTTGATGGAACCGAAGGACCGATCGGATTAAAACGGTGGATCGAGAAGGTCGAATCGGTGTTTGCCATAAGTAAGTGTACTGAAGAGGACAAAGTGAAGTACGCTACGCATACCTTCACAGGTTCTGCGTTAACATGGTGGAATACCTATCCAGAGCAAGTGGGACAAGATGATGCGTACGCACTACCGTGGTCAGCATTCAAGCACTTGATGAACGAGAAGTACCGTCCCAGAACCGAGGTCAATAAGCTCCAGACAGAACTTAGAGGGTTACGAACCCAAGGATTTGATATTACCACGTACGAAAGACGATTCACAGAATTGTGCCTATTGTGTCCGGGAGCGTTCGAAGATGAGGAAGAGAAGATCGACGCGTTTGTGAAAGGATTACCGGAAAGAATCCAAGAAGATATAAGTTCACACGAGCCCGCCTCCATACAACAGGCACGTAGAATGGCTCACAAACTAGTAAACCAGATTGAAGAAAGAATTAAAGAACAGACTGCTGAAGAGGCCAATGTGAAGCAAGTCAAAAGAAAATGGGAGGAAAACGGTGATAAGAATCACCAATACAACAACAACAGCAATTACAACAATAATCCCAACAATTGCAACATCAATCGCAACTACAACAAACGGCCTAACAACTACAACAACAACAACAACAACAACTACAACAATCATCCCAACAACAATAATAACCACAACAACAACAACAATCAGAAGCAGCTATGCCAAAGGTGTGAAAAGTATCACTCGGGGTTCTGCACCAAATTTTGCAACAAGTGTAAAAGAAATGGTCATAGCGCGGCGAAGTGTGAGGTCTACGGACCAGGGGTTAACAGAACGAAAGGAACAAATGGTGTCGGAACGAGTAATGGCGGAGCAAGTAGTGTCGGAGCAAGTTATGCCAATGTAGTTTGTTATAAATGTGGAAAACCGGGCCACATTATTAGAAATTGCCCGAACCAGGAGAACACGAATGGACAAGGCCGCGGAAAAGTTTTCAATATTAATGCGGCAGAGGCACAGGAAGACCCGGAGCTTGTTACGGGTACGTTTCTTATTGACAATAAATCTGCTTACGTTTTATTTGATTCAGGTGCGGATAGAAGCTATATGAGTAGAGATTTTTGTGCTAAATTAAGTTGTCCATTGATGCCGTTGGATAGTAAATTTTTACTCGAATTAGCAAACGGTAAATTAATTTCAGCAGATAATATATGCCGGAATCAAGAAATTAAACTGGGTAGCGAAACATTTAAGATTGATTTGATACCAGTAGAGTTAGGGAGTTTTGATGTGATAATCGGTATGGACTGGTTGAAAGAAGTGAAAGCAGTGATCGTTTGTTACAAAAATGCAATTCGCATTATACGAGAAAAAGAAAAACCCTTAATGGTGTACGGAGAAAAGGGCAACACGAAGCTACATCTTATTAGTAATTTGAAGGCACAAAAACTAATAAGAAAAGGTTGCTATGATGTTCTAGCACACGTCGAGAAAGTACAAACTTAAGAAAAGAGCATCAATGATGTTCCCTTTGCAAAAGAATTTCCCGATGTATTTCCGAAAGAATTACCGGGATTACCCCCACATCGATCCGTAGAATTTCAAATAGATCTTGTACCAGGAGCTGCACCAATAGCTCGTGCTCCTTACAGACTCGCACCCAGCGAGATGAAAGAACTGCAAAGCCAATTACAAGAACTTTTAGAGCGTGGTTTCATTCAACCAAGCACATCACCGTGGGGAGCTCCTGTTTTGTTTGTCAAGAAGAAAGATGGTACATTCAGGTTGTGTATCGACTACCGAGAGTTGAACAAACTTACCATCAAGAACCGCTACCCACTACCGAGAATCGACGACTTATTTGATCAACTACAAGGCTCGTCTGTTTATTCAAAGATTGACTTACGTTCCGGGAATCATCAAATGCGGGTGAAAGAAGATGATATTCCAAAGACTGCTTTCAGAACACGTTACGGTCATTACGAGTTTATGGTCATGCCGTTTGGTTTAACTAATGCACCAGCTGTGTTCATGGACCTTATGAACCGAGTGTGTGGACCATACCTTGACAAGTTTGTCATTGTTTTCATTGATGACATACTTATTTACTCAAAGAATGACCAAGAACACGGTGAACATTTGAGAAAGGTGTTAGAAGTATTGAGGAAGGAAGAATTGTACGCTAAGTTTTCAAAGTGTGCATTTTGGTTGGAAGAAGTTCAATTCCTCGGTCACATAGTGAACAAAGAAGGTATCCAGGTGGACCCGGCAAAGATCGAAACCGTTGAAAAGTGGGAAACCCCAAAAACTCCGAAGCATATACGTCAATTTTTAGGATTGGCTGGTTACTACAGAAGATTCATCCAAGATTTCTCCAAAATAGCAAAACCCTTGACTGCATTAACGCATAAAGGGAAGAAATTTGAATGGAAGGATGAACAAGAGAAGGCGTTTCAATTATTGAAGAAAAAGCTAACTACGGCACCTATATTGTCATTGCCTGAAGGGAATGATGATTTTGTGATTTATTGTGACGCATCAAAGCAAGGTCTCGGTTGTGTATTAATGCAACGAACGAAGGTGATTGCTTATGCGTCTAGACAATTGAAGATTCACGAACAAAATTATACGACGCATGATTTGGAATTAGGCGTGGTTATTTTTGCATTAAAGACTTGGAGGCACTACTTATATGGGGTCAAAAGTATTATATATACCGACCACAAAAGTCTTCAACACATATTTAATCAGAAACAACTGAATATGAGGCAACGTAGGTGGATTGAATTGTTGAATGATTATGACTTTGAGATTCGTTACCACCCGGGGAAGGAAAATGTGGTAGCCGATGCCTTGAGCAGGAAGGACAGAGAACCCATTCGAGTAAAATCTATGAATATAATGATTCACACTAACCTTACTACTCAAATAAAGGAGGCGCAACAAGGAGTTTTAAAAGAGGGAAATTTAAAGGATGAAATACCCAAAGGATCGGAGAAGCATCTTAATATTTGGGAAGACGGAACCCGGTATAGGGCTGAAAGAATTTGGGTACCAAAATTTGGAGATATGAGAGAAATGGTACTTAGAGAAGCTCATAAAACCAGATACTCAATACATCCTGGAATGGGGAAGATGTACAAGGATCTTAAGAAACATTTTTGGTGGCCAGGTATGAAAGCCGATATTGCTAAATATGTAGGAGAATGTTTTACGTATTCTAAGGTCAAAGCTGAACATCAGAAACCATCAGGTCTACTACAACAACCTGAAATCCCGGAATGGAAATGGGAAAACATTACCATGGATTTCATTACTAAATTGCCAAGGACTGCAAGTGGTTATGATACTATTTGGGTAATAGTTGATCGTCTCACCAAGTCAGCACACTTCCTGCCAATAAGAGAAGATGACAAGATGGAGAAGTTAGCACGACTGTATTTGAAGGAAGTCGTCTCCATACATGGAATACCAATCTCTATTATCTCTGATAGGGATGGCAGATTTATTTCAAGATTCTGGCAGACATTACAGCAAGCATTGGGAACTCGTCTAGACATGAGTACTGCCTATCATCCACAAACTGATAGGTAGAGCGAAAGAACGATACAAACGCTTGAATACATGCTACGAGCTTGTGTTATTGATTTCGGAAACAGTTGGGATCGACATCTACCGTTAGCAGAATTTTCCTACAACAACAGCTACCATTCAAGCATTGAGATGGCGCCGTTTGAAGCACTTTATGGTAGAAAGTGCAGGTCTCCGATTTGTTGGAGTGAAGTGGGGGATAGACAGATTACGAGTTCGGAGATAATACAAGAAACTACCGAGAAAATCATCCAAATTCAACAAAGATTGAAAACCGCCCAGAGTCGACAAAAGAGCTACGCGGATAGTAAAAGAAAAGATATAGAGTTTGAAATTGGAGAAATGGTCATGCTTAAGGTTTCACCTTGGAAAGGCGTTGTTCGATTTGGTAAACGGGGGAAACTAAATCCAAGGTACATTGGACCATTCAAGATTATAGATCGTGTCGGACCAGTAGCTTACCAACTGGAGCTACCTCAACAACTCGCGGCTGTACATAACACTTTCCACGTCTCAAATTTGAAGAAATGTTTTGCTAAAGAAGATCTCACTATTCCGTTGGACGAAATCCAAATCAATGAAAAACTTCAATTCATTGAAGAACCCGTCGAAATAATGGATCGTGAGGTTAAGAGACTTAAACAAAACAAGATACCGATTGTTAAGGTTCGATGGAATGCTCGTAGAGGACCCGAGTTCACCTGGGAGCGTGAAGATCAGATGAAGAAGAAATACCCGCATTTATTTCCAGAAGATACGTCAACACCTCCAACTGCTTAAAATTTCGGGACGAAATTTATTTAACGGGTAGGTACTGTAGTGACCCGAACTTTTCCATGTTTATATATATATTAAATGAAATTGTTATTTACATGATTAAGTGTTTCCAACATGTTAAGCAATCAAACTTGTTAAGACTTGATTAATTGAAATAGGTTTCATATAGACAATTGACCACCCAAGTTGACCGGTGATTCACGAACGTTAAAACTTGTAAAAACTATACGATGACATATATATGGTTATATATATAGTTAACATGATTTTATTATAAGTATGTATCTCATTAGGTATTTTAACAATGCGTTATATACATAAAAATGAGACTATAAATTTAAGAAACTCGAAAACGGTATATATAACGATTATCGTTATAACAACGTCTTACTAGGTACATATGAATCATATTAAGATATTGATACACTTGGTTAATTATGTTAAATGATAAGTAAATATATTATTAAGTGTATTAACAATGAAATACATATGTAAAAATAAGACTACTAACTTAATGATTTCGAAACGAGACATATATGTAACGATTATCGTTGTAACGACATTTAACTGTATATATATCATACTAAGATATATTATATATCATAATATCATGATAATATAACAATTTAACATCTCATTTGTTATAATAAACAATGGGTTAACAACATTCAACAAGATCGTTAACCTAAAGGTTTCAAAACAACATTTATATGTAACGACTAACGATGACTTAAAGACTCAGTTAAAATGTATATACATGTAGTGTTTTAATATGTATTCATACACTTTTGAAAGACTTCAAGACACTTATCAAAATACTTCTACTTAACAAAAATGCTTACAATTACATCCTCGTTCAGTTTCATCAACAATTCTACTCGTATGCACCCGTATTCGTACTCGTACAATACACAGCTTTTAGATGTATGTACTATTGGTATATACACTCCAATTATCAGCTCTTAGTAGCCCATGTGAGTCACCTAACACATGTGGGAACCATCATTTGGCAACTAGCATGAAATATCTCATAAAATTACAAAAATATGAGTAATCATTCATGACTTATTTACATGAAAATAAAATTACATATCCTTTATATCTAATCCATACACCAACGACCAAAAACACCTACAAACACTTTCATTCTTCAATTTTCTTCATCTAATTGATCTCTCACAAGTTCTATCTTCAAGTTCTAAGTGTTCTTTGTGATGACCCGGGAATTTCCGATCAAATTTAAACTTAATCTTTATATGTTTCCGACACGATAAGCAAAGTCTGTTAGTTTGAGTCTCAAAAAACTTTGAACTGTTTTCATATATTCAATTGACCTTTAGACTATTCTTGACGATTCACGAACCTTTAATGGTAAACAGAAATATATGTATAAATAATCATATATGTAAATAACTATATATAATAAACTAAATATATTAACATACTTATATGTGATTTAGTTATTAGGAACGAATGCTGAAAATGACTAAAACTTATATTTTGAATATAGAGAGTAGATTGAATATACATAATTTATCAATGTTAACAAGGTAACTAAATGTTATACTCAGATATTATTTGTTTCAATATATGTAATTAGTATATTAAATTTAATCACAAAGTAAGAATATAATTGTTATAATAATATTATTATTATTTCTAATTTTATTAATAATAATATTAATATTAGTAAGTATTATCATTACTACTGTTATAATAGTAATTAATAAAATTCTGATAATTCTAAGGTTATTAAAATAAAGATTTTAAATATAAATATTAATATAAGAATAATTGAAATTATAAATTAGATATGAATTAAATAAATTATTAACTAGTATTCTCTTTAAACTTATCATTTTTTTTTCTAACATTAAGAATATCATTAGTATGGATAATATTAATAATATTAATATTATTGATATCATTATTAACATTATTATTGATAGTTATCAATATACTTGTTATTAAGGTTATTATTATAAGTTTTATTATTATTAGAAATATTATTATTATTAGTATGTTTATCTTTATTAATTATTAAGAATTAATAAGTTCAATAGCAAATCAATTATGCAGAGTTGTTTCACATCCCTTTCATTATATCTTTTTTTTCTTCATTTTTCTGTACGATCGAATCATCCTGTGATAAAATTTTGTTTGCCACTTCAATTATTTGAGTATTAAATTCCTCAACTCATTCTACATATTACCTACTCCAAATACATGAATGAAACTAAAGAAGATCCAAGAAATAAGGCTCAGTCCCCTGCTTGTATAACTTTTCACTCAAAAACCCATCATCTTTTGATACTATTAATCAGGTCATCAATTACAAATGTTACAAATATGTTTCTTTTCTTCTCGCAACCACCACTATCTAACATCACCATCAACGTCTACATATTGCTGCATATTACGGTTCCTACTTCTAATTGAAAAACCACCCAACATCACCATCGATTTCTTCTGTTACTGGATACATCAATCGTGTCCGAGGTAAACTGCACTTCATGAGGCTGCATTCACAACAGGTAACCCCAAAAAGATAATACAGTTTATAATTAATTGGGTTAGCATGATGACTAACAAATTATAGACTTGGAACTGCAAATAAGAATCACAATTGCCACCCACTTTAACCACTTCATCGAGTCACCACTAAATTCACCACTATAACCGCCATCTGCCATCATTGAACACTTCCACAAACAATCTTTATCGCCACCCCTTTTATTAAACCATCGAAATCCAAACCAATAAACTGCTTCAATTCCTGTTTGGATCAATCTAACCCGAAAACCCTGATTAAATACCCTTACAACCCATCATATAACTTAATTAAATAAAGCTAAATACTTACATTCAAATATCATCAAGAACCATGATGAACTTTAGCCGCTAAACGATTGGAAACAAAACGATTGATTACTGTTGAACATCTCTTCTTCGTTGCCTCTGTATTCTTTCTTTGATCAACAACAACCATCAATTAATTAAATAAATAAATAAATAAAGTAAAAGAAAATTTAACCAGGTTCCTAATCACTTCTGTACCCGACTATTGTTTGCTAATTCTGATTTCTATTTGAATCAAGAAGCAATAACGAACACCCTTCTTGAATGAAACCCATCTGGGTGTTGAAACTGTCGAAGGCAAAAGTTCCATCAAAACGAATACCTGTTATTATTAACCTCATGTTGCTCCTGCTACTCAAATAAAACCACGGTTTACTACTCTTGTTCAATCAAATATGAGTACAAAATATATATAGAGATTTAGGAATTTGAGAGAAGGATAAAGGAACCGATTACCTGCTATTATCGATCGTTGTATTCAAACTGCCAATATTGATCCCTAATCGAACCTCACCTCTCTGGTTGCTATTTCTTCCCTCTGTTTCCAATCGACTAACAACCCTAATCTTTTATCCCCTTGTAAACGACGACAATTATTAAATGGATCACAAATCTGTCCCTTTTAATTGTTTTGCAACTTGGATTATTATTTTTCTATGGCTTATATCTATTGGGCCGTGACTTATTTTTTTTTTTTGTTGTTGTTTGGGCCGAGTGCCTGTTTTCTAGATGGACTGAAACCCAAAGTTGATGTAGTATGAGTGATGGTTCATAATGTTACATAATTAATGATAATGATGAGACGAGCTGGATGATGATAATGATATGAGATCAATGTGATGATGTTGTTTTGATGATTAAGACAAGATGATGAGATGATATTGATGATTATGATCCGAGATGATGATGATGTTGTGTATAATGATGATGGTGCTAAGATGGTGATGAGTGATGGATGATAATGATGATAATAAATGGTATAACTCTTATTATTATTATTATTATTATTATTATTATTATTATTATTATTATTATTATTATATTTACAATAGAAAGTTAGTCATATAACATATACTTAATAAGACTATATTAATGTTTTTATAAATCATTTATTTAAAGTATACCAGATAATTATAGACAACATATAATTTAAGATATAAAATGTAAATAAAATATATATACTTTAATTAAGAGTTAGTATAAATTTTATATATAATTACAACACTATATAGATAGAATTATTTGATTCTATGAGTTAATACATATAAATGATATAGGTTCGTAAATCCGAGGCCAACCCTGCATTATTCAATGTCGTAACATGTATTTTTACTACAAAATACATTAGGTGAGTTTCATTTACTCCCCTTTTACTCTTTACATTTTTGGGACTGAGAATACATGCGCAATTTTTATAAATGTTTTTACGAAATAGACACAAGTAATCAAAACTACATTATATGGTTGAATGATCAAAATCGAATATGCCCCTTTGTATTAAGTCTGGTAATCTAAGAATTAGGGAACAGACACCCTAATTGACGCGAACTCTAAAGATAGATCTATCGGGCCAAATAAGCCCCATCCAAAGTACCGGATGCTTTAGTATTTCGAAATTTATATCATGTCCGAAAGGGATCCCAGAATGATGGGGATATTCTTATATGCATATTGTGAATGTCGGTTACCAGGTGTTCAACCCATATGAATGATATTTTTGTCTCTATGCATGGGACGTATGTTTATGAGAAATGGAAATATGAAATCTTGTGGTTTATTAAAATTATGATATGATTATTTATGTTAAACTAATGAACTCACCAACCTTTTGGTTGACACTTTAAAGCATGTTTATTCTCAGGTACGAAAGAAATCTTCCGCTGTGCATTTGCTCATTTTAGAGATATTACTTGGAGTCATTCATTACATATTTCAAAAAACGTTGCATTCGAGTCATTGAGTTCATCAAGATTATTATTAAGTCAATTATAGATGGATATATTATAAAATGGTATGCATGCTGTTAACTATTGATGTAAATGAAAGTTGTCTTTTAAAAACGAATGCAATGTTTGTAAAATGTATCATATAGAGGTTAAGTACCTCGGGATGTAATCAATTATTGTGAATCGTTTGTAATCAATATGGACTTCGTCCGGATGGATTAGGACGGGTCGCTTCAGTTGGTATCAGAGCGGTGGTCTTAGCGAACCAGGTCTGCATTAGTGTGTATAACTGATAAGTCGTTAGGATGCATTAGTGAGTCTGGACTTCGACCGTGTCTGCATGTCAAAAGTTTTGCTTATCATTAGTGTCAAAAATTATTTGCTTATCATCCTTAAAGTCTAGACACGTCTTTCTGCCGCTATTACATAGACAGTGTATAGATAAATTCATATCTTAGCATATCTGTTGTTGTTACCTTTGCCTGACAGCTTCCGTAGATTCCTCCGTAACTTATGAGATTTTAGTATTATATATGCATATGTAAATTATGTATTGCAAGGTACTAATCTACATCCTATAATCTATTTCTTATCGAAAATTCTTCATCTGATTGTACGGGATGAATCCTTCAACCAGTTCGAGTCCCTCGAATTCTGATAGCTATTCCGATAGTTATTCCGACAGCTATTCCGACGTGGACGTTCACCTAAGCTCCGAAAGCAGCGTCACCAGAATGAATCAACCAACCAACCATCCCCAATTCATATGATGAGTTCGTAGTCGACTTAATTAATGGAGACGAGAAGAAGGCAATCCTTTCCATCAACCAAATTCACCACTTGGTGAAGAACCTGAAGCACTTACCGACGAACCACATCGAAACACCATTTTCACCCTCATTTCCCAAATATCTCACCACAATTATATTCTATCTAAAATTCTAAACCTTATTCATCCATTCGTTCTGACTGACAATCATCCCGGAATAATATAAGAAGTCAACGAACTTCGCGCTCGAGTAATCAATTTGGAGGATATGGTGCAAAACGTACCAGCTTCAGCAGCATCACCGGCACCAACAGTACCACCAACAACCCAAGTTTCAATATCACATGCCTCAACATCTCAATCTATACCTCGAGTATAATCATCGTTCTACATGACGTTCTACATCAGTTATCTTCGTTCGACATGGCAATTATGTAATCTCTAATGTTTTAGAGATTATATATTCTTATTCTAACGGTAAATCAAATGAGTTTAATATCATATTAACTCATTAAATCCATGATTACATCTGAAGAAAATATATATGTATATATGTTTTCATAAAGAATGTAATTAATAATTCTTTTGTACAAATTGTTAATGGTGAAAATATTTTAACGGGTAGGTAATACCCGAGGAATATTTAGATTTCACATTAATAAGTTACACTGTACATTCTTTCAAACCTGATTCAACAGTCATTTACTATCCTGTTTACATCTACAGATATACGTATCCATTCACCGCAGAATAACCATATTCATCCAATTTCATATTTGGATTTTGATTTATCAAAAATCAAGTGGCTTAATGAAGGAAACATTTAACAAAATAAAATTTGTTAGAAACAAACAAATTAACTATTAGAAATTTTGTTAAGAATCCACGCTAACTGTTCCTAGCTAATTGTTCCTAGCTAACTGATTACATTTTATATTGTCGCAATTTAATTATCGCAATTTACATTCTCGCAATTTTATTTATTGTCATTTAATTTATGTTATTTACTTTACGCACTTTATTTATCGTTATTTAATTTACGCACTTTAAATATCGGGACACGTATACAAGGTTTTGACATATCATATCGACGCATCTATATATATTATTTGGAATAACCATAGACACTCTATATGCAGTAATGATCGAGTTCTCTATACAGGGTTGAGGTTGATTCTATAATAATATATATACTTTAAGTTGTGATCGAGTCTGAGACATGTACACGGGTCACGATACGTATTAATTAATTTGAATATTATATATTAAACTGTATATGAATTATTGGACTGTCGATGTGGACTATCAACTGTGGACTACCAGCATTGGACAATTAAAATGAATTAAAATATTGATTATAACTTATGAAACTAAAAAATTCTTCAAGTTTGCCACTTGATTTCATCTTAAACCTCATTTGTATCTTGACGATTATAATCTGCGTTCAAACATTTCATGATTCTTGAAAACACCTCAATCGAGAGGATGAACCAACCGCACTTCATCTACGGAAGAAAAGGTTAATGCATATAGTTATGCACCTGAAAACACTCGGAACCTGAGTAAACGTTAAACACGTATCTGTGTTAAATTTTTTTGACATTGTTATTACCAAAAATTACTTTGCAATTCCTTTTCAAAATTAGTCAATTTTGTCACAGCTCCAGCAAGTCAACTTTGATTTTTCGTTCGAAACAACCTTATTATAATCTTGATATATACGCGTGCTCTTTTATTGTTACCAGGGAACCTTTCATATTCCATCATATTACCATCAGCGTTTAATCATCTAAAAACACAATTTTCCTGAAACCACCTTGGATTAATAACTGATGATTCAGATATCATAGCATTAAATGAGGAAACAGAAAAATGGTAGATGGTCTAAACGTCCAAAAGTTTGATGATAAAGAAAGGAGTGTTGAGAACGCTCGATAGAAAATTGGGTATTGAAAAACAGATTGAACTATCTATGAAGGACACCAAGGACAAATACAAGGACCATACCATATATTCAAAGAATCCAGGTAATTCTGGATCCGATGAAACCTTCAATGAATATCTTGCTCCGTACTCATGTTAAAATCTTGCGGAAAGTCTTTCCCCATCAACCATCGAACTTAGAAATTTCAAAATATCATCATCAATATCTTCGATATTTCTGAGGATATTTTCATAAATATTCTCGTCCGAAATTATATACCTCCTCGTGCTTCCTGTGTATCATTATATTGAAAACATTCAATAGAAATTTAGTACTGAAAAGCGGATTATGCGAAACTATGAAGGAAGCCGTGGACAAATCACAAAGGATAAGTTTGACTTCAAAGAATCCAAATGATTCTATTTCTGATGAAGTCTTTAGCAAATACCTTGCTTCCGAATCTAAACCCTTACGGATAAATCTTCTTCATCCTCTATCGATATTAGAAATTCCAAGATATCATCGTATCTTTCGTTATAAATATCCTCCATATTTCTGAAGATATTTTCATAACTATTCTTATTTGAAATCATTAATCTCTTCCTGATATCAGTGTTACATCATATAGAAACTGTTAGTTTCTATACTCTGTAAACTTTCGAGCTTAATATATGAATGTTATTGAATTAATGTTGGGAACTGATGCATGAATTAGTATAATATAATGACACTTGATCAACGTGATTATATTACAGTAAGTCATGCTGAGTTTCTAAATGAAACGTGATGATTCACAGATCATAACGTCATCGTGTGCCATGTTACATAACTCTTTCATCCTATTTAACTCCGGAACAAATCAAGAAAATGTATTCTTGATGGTTCTATCTTCCGTGATGTTGATAAATTTGAAAATCAAGTCGTGCTATCACGTTCCTTCCTGCTTAGAACATTATAATCATTCAAGACTCTATATCTACAAATTATGGACCATTAATCGCTTGACTTGAAGTCGGGAAGAGAAAATAAAAGCATAGAGCTTTGAAATATAAGGGAGAATATAAAGCCGATAACAACACATAAATTACAAACCGTGTATATCAATGTTTATCGCAACATAAAGACACGGGAGAATTAAAAACATTATAATCCCGAGGGCGAAGTAGAAGAAGACAGATTCCTCTGGTGGAAGTTGGAAAAGGAGAATGATTGTTGCGATAATAAGGATGAGGACAAGGATCAGAACTGGATTAAGCATTTTCAGAATCTTTTGGATGTATGAAACAAGAAGGAAAGTATAGGAAGGGTGAGAATAATGGAACGGAAGAATTTAATTTATAATGGAAATATCAGACAGAGTAATCAAAGCAGATCACCGCATTTAATTCGGGAGATCTTAATTTCCTTATTCGCCGAAGAATCAAATCTTTTTGATTTCGAAGATTTTCTATAAATCCTTTGAATTCCGGAATTCAACCCTGTCTCCGTCAAAAGTTAAGACGAATCCTTAATTTTTTTTTCCTATTTCAATCTTTTGTGATAGTTTCATTCGTGCTCTTCGAATAATCGAATTATTTTATCTGTATTATTCTGTAACGATGAAAACTCTATTTATCAGCTCATATTCGTCAAGAAAACATATTTATTGTTAGCCATGACGACCTCACTCAAATTTCGGGACGAAATTTCTTTAACGGGTAGGTACTATGATGACCCGGGAATTTCCGATCAAATTTAAACTTAATCTTTATATGTTTCCGACACGATAAGCAAAGTCTGTTAGTTTGAGTCTCAAAAAACTTTGAACTGTTTTCATATATTCAATTGACCTTTAGACTATTCTTGACGATTCACGAACCTTTAATGGTAAATAGAAATATATGTATAAATAATCATATATGTAAATAATTATATATAATAAACTAAATATATTAACATACTGATATGTGATTTAGTTATTAGGAACGAATGCTGAAAATGACTAAAACTTATATTTTGAATATAGAGAGTAGATTGAATATACATAATTTATCAATGTTAACAAGGTAACTAAATGTTATACTAAGATATTATTTGTTTCAATATATGTAATTAGTATATTAAATTTAATCACAAAGTAAGAATATAATTGTTATAATAATATTATTATTATTTCTAATTTTATTAATAATAATATTAATATTAGTAAGTATTATCATTACTACTGTTATAATAGTAATTAATAAAATTCTGATAATTCTAAGGTTATTAAAATAAAGATTTTAAATATAAATATTAATATAAGAATAATTGAAATTATAAATTAGATATGAATTAAATAAATTATTAACTAGTATTCTCTTTAAACTTATCTTTTTTTTTTTCTAACATTAAGAATATCATTAGTATGAATAATATTAATAATATTAATATTATTGTTATCATTATTAACATTATTATTGATAGTTATCAATATACTTGTTATTAAGGTTATTATTATAAGTTTTATTATTATTAGAAATATTATTATTATTAGTATGTTTATCTTTATTAATTATTAAGAATTAATAAGTTCAATAGCAAATCAATTATGCAGAGTTGTTTCACATCCCGTTCATTGTATCTTTTTTTCTTCATTTTTCTGTACGACCGAATCATCCTGTGATAAAATTTTGTTTGCCACTTCAATTATTTGAGTATTAAACTCCTCAACTCATTCTACATATTACCTACTCCAAATACATGAATGAAACTGAAGAAGATCCAAGAAATAATGCTCAGTCCCCTGCTTGTATAACTTTTCACTCAAAAACCCATCATCTTTTGATACTATTAATCAGGTCATCAATTACAAATGTTACAAATATGTTTCTTTTCTTCTCGCAACCACCACTATCTAACATCACCATCAACGTCTACATATTGCTGCATATTACGGTTCCTACTTCTAATTGAAAAACCACCCAACATCACCATCGATTTCTTCTGTTACTGGATACATCAATCGTGTCCGAGGCAAACTGCACTTCATGAGGCTGCATTCACAACAGGTAACCCCAAAAAGATAATACAGTTTATAATTAATTGGGTTAGCATGATGACTAACAAATTATAGACTTGGAACTGCAAATAAGAATCACAATTACCACCCACTTTAACCACTTCATCGAGTCACCACTAAATTTACCACTATAACCGCCATCTGCCATCATTGAACACTTCCACAAACAATCTTTATCGCCACCCCTTTTGTTCTGTCTTAAACTATCGAAATCCAAACCAATAAACTGCTTCAATTCCTGTTTGGATCAATCTAACCCGAAAACCCTGATTAAATACCCACAACCAATCATATAACTTAATTAAATAAAGCTAAATACTTACATTCAAATATCATCAAGAACCATGATGAACTTTTGCCGCTAAATGATTGGAAACAAAACGATTGATTACTGTTGAACATCTCTGTTTCGTTGCCTCTGTATTCTTTCTTTGATCAACAACAACCATCAATTAATTAAATAAATAAATAAATAAATAAAGTAAAAGAAAATTTAACCAGGTTCCTAATCACTTCTGTACCCGACTATTGTTTGCTAATTCTGATTTCTATTTGAATCAAGAAGCAATAACGAACACCCTTCTTGAATGAAACCCATCTGGGTGTTGAAACTGTCGAAGGCAAAAGTTCCATCAAAATGAATACCTGCTATTATTAACCTCATGTTGCTCCTGCTACTCAAATAAAACCACGGTTTACTACTCTTGTTCAATCAAATATGAGTACAAAATATATATAGAGATTTAGGAATTTGAGAGAAGGATAAGGGAACCGATTACCTGCTATTATCGATCGTTGTATTCAAACTGCCAATATTGATCCCTGATCGAACCTCACCTCTCTGGTTGTTGTTTCTTCCCTCTGTTTCCAATCGACTAACAACCCTAATCTTTTATCCCCTTATAAACGATGACAATTATTAAATGGATCACAAATCAGTCCCTTTTAATTGTTTTGCAACTTGGATTATTATTTTTCTATGGCTTATATCTATTGGGCCATGACTTCTTTTTTTTTTTTATTGTTTGGGCCGAGTGCCTGTTTTCTAGATGGACTGAAACCCAAAGTTGATGTAGTATGAGTGATGGTTCATAATGTTACATAATTAATGATAATGATGAGACGCGCTGGATGATGATAATGATATGAGATCAATGTGATGTTGTTGTTTTGATGATTAAGACAAGATGATGAGATGATATTGATGATTATGATCCGAGATGATGATGATGTTGTGTATAATGATGATGGTGCTAAGATGGTGATGAGTGATGGATGATAATGATGATAATAAATGGTATAACTCTTATTATTATTATTATTATTATTATTATTATTATTATTATTATTATTATTATTATTATTATTATTATTATTATTATTATTATTATTATTATTATTATTATTATATTTACAATAGAAAGTTAGTCATATAATATATACTTAATAAGACTATATTAATGTTTTTATAAACCATTTATTTAAAGTATACCAGATAATTATAGACAACATATAATTTAAGATATAAAATGTAAATAAAATATATATACTTTAATTAAGAGTTAGTATAAATTTTATATATAATTACAACACTATATAGATAGAATTATTTGATTCTATGAGTTAATACATATAAATGATATAGGTTCGTAAATCCGAGGCCAACCCTGCATTATTCAATGTCGTAACATGTATTTTTACTACAAAATACATTAGGTGAGTTTCATTTACTCCCCTTTTACTCTTTACATTTTTGGGACTGAGAATACATGCGCAATTTTTATAAATGTTTTTACGAAATAGACACAAGTAATCAAAACTACATTATATGGTTGAATGATCGAAATCGAATATGCCCTTTTGTATTAAGTCTGGTAATCTAAGAATTAGGGAACAGACACCCTAATTGACGCGAACTCTAAAGATAGATCTATCGGGCCAAATAAGCCCCATCCAAAGTACCGGATGCTTTAGTATTTCGAAATTTATATCATGTCCGAAGGGGATCCCGGAATGATGGGGGATATTCTTATATGCATATTGTGAATGTCGGTTACCAGGTGTTCAACCCATATGAATGATATTTTTGTCTCTATGCATGGGACGTATGTTTATGAGAAATGGAAATATGAAATCTTGTGGTCTATTAAAATTATGATATGATTATTTATGTTAAACTAATAAACTCACCAACCTTTTGGTTGACACTTTAAAGCATGTTTATTCTCAGGTACGAAAGAAATCTTCCTTTGTGCATTTGCTCATTTTAGAGATATTACTTGGAGTCATTCATTACATATTTCAAAAGATGTTGCATTCGAGTCATTGAGTTCATCAAGATTATTATTAAGTCAATTATAGATGGATATATTATAAAATGGTATGCATGCTGTTAACTGTCGATGTAAATGAAAGTTGTCTTTTAAAAACGAATGCAATGTTTGTAAAATGTATCATATAGAGGTCAAGTACCTCGCGATGTAATCAATTATTGTGAATCATTTGTAATCAATATGGACTTCGTCCGGATGGATTAGGATGGGTTGCTTCATTCTTCATAAATTCCAAAAGTTCTAGTTTCATAAAATCAAGAATACTTCCAAGATTGCAAGTTTACTTCCAAGTTTTCTAAATCCATTCCAAGTAATCATCCAAGATCAAGAAACCTTTGTTACTTACAGTAGGTTATCTTTCTAATACAAGGTAATAATCATATTCAAACTTTAATTCAATTTCTATAACTATAACAATCTTATTTCGAGTGGAAATCTTACTTGAAATTGTTTTCGTGTCATGATTCTGCTTCAAGAACTTTCAAGCCATCCAAGGATCCTTTGAAGCTAGATATATTTTTCTCATTTCCAGTAGGTTTATCCAAGGAACTTGAGGTAGTAATGATGTTCATAACATCATTCGATTCATACATATAAAGCTATCTTATTCGAAGGTTTAAACTTGTAATCACTAGAACATAGTTTAGTTAATTCTAAACTTGTTCGCAAATAAAAGTTAATCCTTCTAACTTAACTTTTAAAATCAACTAAACACATGTTCTATATCTATATGATATGCTAACTTAATGATTTAAAACCAGGAAACACGAAAAACACCGTAAAACCGGATTTACGCCGTCGTAGTAACACCGAGGGCTGTTTTGGGGTAGTTAATTAAAAACTATGATAAAATTTGATTTAAAAGTTTTTATTCTGGGAAAATGATTTTTATTATGAAAATGAAACTATATCCAAAAATTATGGTTAAACTCAAAGTGAAAGTATGTTTTCTAAAATGGTCATCTAGACGTCGTTCTTTCGACTGAAATGACTACCTTTATAAAAACGACTTGTAACTTATTTTTCCGACTATAAACCTATACTTTTTCTGTTTAGATTCATAAAATAGAGTTCAATGTGAAACCATAGCAATTTGATTCACTCAAAACGGATTTAAAATGAAGAAGTTAATGTAAAACAAGATTGGATAATTTTTCTCATTTTAGCTACGTGAAAATTGGTAACAAATCTATTCCAACCATAACTTAATCAACTTGTATTGTATATTATGTAATCTTGAGATACCATAGACACGTATACAATGTTTCGACCTATCATGTCGACACATCTATATATATTTCGGAACAACCATAGACACTCTATATGTGAATGTTGGAGTTAGCTATACAGGGTTGAGGTTGATTCCAAAATATATATAGTTTGAGTTGTGATCAATACTGAGATACGTATACACTGGGTCGTGGATTGATTCAAGATAATATTTATCAATTTATTTCTGTACATCTAACTGTGGACAACTAGTTGTAGGTTACTAACGAGGATAGCTGACTTAATAAACTTAAAACATCAAAATATATTAAAAGTGTTGTAAATATATTTTGAACATACTTTGATATATATGTATATATTGTTATAGGTTCGTGAATCAACCAGTGGCCAAGTCTTACTTCCCGACGAAGTAAAAATCTGTGAAAGTGAGTTATAGTCCCACTTTTAAAATCTAATATTTTTGGGATGAGAATACATGCAGGTTTTATAAATGATTTACAAAAATTGACACAAGTACGTGAAACTACATTCTATGGTTGAATTATCGAAATCGAATATGCCCCTTTTTATTAAGTCTGGTAATCTAAGAATTAGGGAACAGACACCCTAATTGACGCGAATCCTAAAGATAGATCTATTGGGCCTAACAAACCCCATCCAAAGTACCGGATGCTTTAGTACTTCGAAATTTATATCATATCCGAAGGGTGTCCCGGAATGATGGGGATATTCTTATATATGCATCTTGTTAATGTCGGTTAACAGGTGTTCACCATATGAATGATTTTTATCTCTATGTATGGGATGTGTATTGAAATATGAAATCTTGTGGTCTATTGTTACGATTTGATATATATAGGTTAAACCTATAACTCACCAACATTTTTGTTGACGTTTAAAGCATGTTTATTCTCAGGTGAATACTAAGAGCTTCCGCTGTTGCATACTAAAATAAGGACAAGATTTGGAATCCATGTTTGTATGATATTGTGTAAAAACTGCATTCAAGAAACTGATTTCGATGTAACATATTTGTATTGTAAACCATTATGTAATGGTCGTGTGTAAACAGGATATTTTAGATTATCATTATTTGATAATCTACGTAAAGCTTTTTAAACCTTTATTTATGAAATAAAGGTTATGGTTTGTTTTAAAAATGAATGCAGTCTTTGAAAAATGTCTCATATAGAGGTCAAAACCTCGCAACGAAATCAATTAATATGGAACGTTTTTAATCAATAAGAACGGGACATTTCATTAAAGTCCACATTTCTTGAAAATTTGGATCCTTAAGGAAATTAGGACCTTTGCGAAAAACCTTTGATATTTTGAAAAATATTCATGTTAGTTTTTACACTAATCAAGTTTTCCAGTTTTAACCTCAAAGTCCGGTTGAGGGTAACTGAAAAATGAAGCCTCGGTCGGCGCTTAGCAAGCTACTCGTCCCCATGATTGAAGTATCATGGAACTTGAAACCGGATGTCCTAAAAATGGTTTTACAAAATATAGTTCATAAAATAGCATAAGTTTTAGAAGAAACTATATCATGTCCAAATATCATCGGTGAACCATGAGTTTGCACACCTCAATTTGTTATGGCATATGTATGTTGACCGCAGTCAACATAGATGCGGTTGATCTTTACGGAGATCATCCATCTGGGGATTAGATTCATTAGTCTTAAAAGCTAATTTGCACTGTGCCCCCCCCCCCCATTGTACGAGACGGATCCATCTCATGGTTAGGATAAGTCTGACCACCAAAAACCCTATTTGATGCTGAGGTGAGGTGGATTTCCAGCCGATTATAGGGATGACTTTTCAAGTTTTTTCATCAACCTACAGCTGTTCTGGACTACATCTTCTAACATAGGTTAGCAAGTGTGTCATTGGAAGACTTGACTTCCTTCACAATCATTACATATATGAGCATTGGATTAGATTGTTAGAACAACAAAGTACTTGATGATTCTTTTCATTAAGAATGTGGTATAGCATGATGATTATCTCTTTTATATGACTACTAATTTTATGATTTTTAACAAAATAAACTCAATCATTTGGTTGTTTCTTAATTTGTTTTGTGATAATAATTTTGGTGTATACACCTAGTTTTAAAATCTACATATTTTAAATAAAATTTGAATTTATGAAGATAAAAGTTCAAAAATTTTCACCATTTTAAGCCTTTTTAACCAAAATCAAAACCCGAAAGAATTTATAACTTCCTCCCCACACTTGAGTTCATGTATCCCTCGTTACATGAAATCAGAAAAATTAAATTCAAGAGGGTTAAATAGTGTATAAGAGATTTATTACTTTCTAGGTTAAAAACCGAAGTGTATGGGATGATGGCGCTGAACTGAATGCCAGCATAAGAACATCATCCACTTCTTGCAACCACAAAGCAATCATCAATCAAGTATGTGCTGAACTTATTGTCAGTCTTTGTAAAAATGCAGCATATAGCACAATGCTCACCTGTATCAATCCAAACCAAGCAAACATTTCATAAAAACCATGGGGTTGTATTCCGTGTACCGAAAACACCCCACTTATAAAAACCTAAGGAAGTTAAATTAAGCAAATTACATCACAATTCAAATTACCATAATCCTAAACAAACCAAACAAAATAAATTATTTTCAAACATAACCAACATTGTTCAAATCATCAAAGAAGCAAACCATCATCCACGGAAGTCATCAAAATAAACCTGCGAACACAAATCAAGGGTTAGAAAAATCCTCAAAATGAGCTGCTTGGTTCAGCTCCACCTTCATTTTGGTTTGCTGAGTCATCGTCCTGAAATACTGAAGGGTTGTACCCTTGAAAGGTCGCTTGAGCAGGGGTGATAAGAGTATCTTCATTAGGAGGGTTAGGGGGTATGCAGGAGGATAAGGAGGCGGATATGGATCACCCATTCGAACCCATGGGTCGTATGCCTGCCAAGGAGAGGGAGAGTAGTTAGCGGGATCTGCAGCATATGACACGGTCTGATCATGTATCCAGTTAAGCTGAGCTTGCTGCCCGGCTTGAGTGTACCAAGTCTTATCATTCCCCTCGTCAATGTGCCCCCTCAAATCTTGAAAAACTGCATCATAATGGTCGATTGTTCTCTGAGTTTCCTGAGTTTGATGAAGTCATAATTCTGAAAATTGGGTGTTCATGTATGATTCCCATTTACTCGGTGGACCCAAACTACTTGCACCCGTACCAACTTCATGGTGCACTTGTTCCTCCATAGGAACATCACCACCTTCCTCCGGCTGAGTAGCAGGCTGTCTATCCACATATCTTCTTAACAACTTATCTGAACCCCTTTGCAAGATTTTTGCCCCAATATAAAACTGGGTGTCAAATGCTACCATTGCTCTCTTCTCCAAACCATGCAAGTCAATGTTGTAAAATTTTACAATTAAGGTAACAAAATGCCCCCCGCGGTTTAGGCTAATCTTCTTTTCACCCTTTTCACCCAACAAGAAAGTAAGAATCATTCTAGGAATATGAACATGGGCTTTGTTCCAAATTCGATCCACATACCAAATATCCAGATTTGTGACTTTTTCGCTACTATCTTTTCTGAAATTAATGGTGCTTGAGATAAACCTTTGAATGCACCTCTTTCTGTAGTCATTTATTTTGGTGCATGGATTCTTGCTTGCGCTATAGGCTACATTGCTCATGTTACTCCATGCAGGTGCATGGTTAAAGTTGGAAACATAATATTCACAATTGGCGAAGTAACTTGAGAGTATGTTGACGGGCATTCCCTCATAGATACCAAGAGCACGAACAAATTGTAAGAGTGTCATTGTCCAGTCTTGGCCACCTAATCTGAACCTCATAAAAGAATTATTACCCGGAGAACCAAAACAACACCTCAAGGTGGCTAGAAACTCAATAGTGATCAATGGATAAACATCTTCTTTTAAACTAAATAATTGTTCCCAAGCTCTAACAATTCTTCCTTCGTATAGGATTCGAAGAACTTCTCGAATGTTCATTAATTCATTTGCCTCCACTAATGGTGACCAATCAATATATCTCCCTGGATGGATCGCTTTTGCTTTAACTTTCATTGCCTTCTTGCGATAATGAGGATCTTCCAAGATTTCATTGATCCATTTATCTTCGGTTCGTTGATAAGGAATTTGCATAGCTTGACCGGTGTATTGCCATGCTTCCATGAACTCTTCTTCACTCTCTTGCTCCTCTTCACTTTCTTGTTGAGTTTGTTGAGCGGGTTCCTTTCCTTTTCTCTTCCTAGTTGATGGACCTTCATAAACTTGTTCCTTCCTTTTATCCTACAAACAATCAAAATAGACAAAACAAAACCAAACAAAATAAACCAAATTGATTAGCGTTAGAAATCCAAAACCTAACATTAGCCACAATTTATACACCAAAACCATTTAGAATAAGTTTAAACATGTTATATTATACATATCTAATAATCTCTCGAACTACATGCCAAACATAATCTTATCATGGTACGGACTCATTCCATCTTCAACAAACATGTACTAGCATGTCATATGATTAGAGACACTTTTACAAGCATAACCATACAAAACATGTTTAATTTCACCAAAACTTTCAATGTCATAATATATTAAACCATAAGCATTCGCCAATAATCATGTCTAACAATATGCAATCTATGGTTTTCATACATTTAAACATTAAAGTCAAGCCAAGCCAACATTTCACCAAAAAGCCTAACGCATACAATGCTTTAACTCTCAAATGTAATCTTTCAAATCGAATAAACACTAAGTTAAGGCATAAATGAGTTTAGCATTAGTAATGTATTGCAACAATTCCACTTAGAACAACAACAAGTCAACACAAGTCAAAATCCCCAAATTAAGAACCATAGATTTCAATTTATACAAAATTATGTGATTCAGCAAGGATTCATGGCATTTTGCTAGTGTAAACAAGTAGTTAAACATTAAAACATCTCAATTTAAACAAGTAATGGTCAAAAATTCGAAACCCCCAAATTTCATCAAGAACCCTAATTTGTAATTTGAAGATTTAAGCATGTAATCATCAAATTAGAGCATGAACAAGGATTAATAACAACATTACAAGCATAATATGACCAAAACATGAAGATTCAAACACCCCCACACTTAGAACAAGCAAAATCCGAATTGAAGAATGAAGAACATAAAAGTCATGAGAAAATGAAGAGTAATCTTACCTTTCCCATGTTAATAGTCGGATTTGTTGTTTAAAGATGGGATTAAACTGTTGATTTTGTGTTTAGAGATGAATGTTTTGAGAGAAAATGGAATGGGGTTCGGAGTTGTAGGTGAGAAAATGAGAAAAATGAAGATGAAAACCATTTTTGTGGTGTAAAATGCGACAGACAGGAACACTCAGCACCAGATGCGGCGCATCACTAAAAAAATGCGGCGCTTCGCTCAAACACGGCACAACACAAACTGTCGTCTTTTTTATGCCCTCAGATGCGGCGCATCCCTTTTAGATGCGGCGAATCTGGCCCTGGTTCACCAGTTTTCGATGTTTTTCACTTGTAGTTCAGTTCGTACGGTCTCTAAATCACTTGGCTCGCATTAAAACTCGAAAAATTAAATTAAAACACTAAAATCTATCAATGAGACACACGAGTGGAACTATATACAAGGTGTGAAGTTTATTAGTGAGTCGTTCACGTGGCTCCGTCCCAAGCTAATTAGCCTTGGGGAAGAAAGTGACGTCATCTCGAACCGTGGTGTTAACTCCATCAAAATAGAGTTTTAATCGATGACCATTCACTTTAAAAGTGTTTCCGTTTCCAACCAATTCAACATATCCCGATGGAAATGCTTGTTTCACCAAATAAGGTCCCGTCCATCGGGACTTCAACTTCCCCGGAGAAAATTTAAATCGTGAGTTAAAAACCAAAACTTTGTCACCGGTTTCAAACTCTTTTACTCCTTTTAGTCGGGCATCATGCCACTTTTTCGTTTTCTCCTTATACGAGCTCGAATTCTCGTACGCTTCTAACCTTAACTCCTCCAATTCATGCATTTGCATGAATCGGTTTTCTCCGGCCTTTTCCATGTCCAAATTACAAAGCTTCAACTCCCAGTATGCTCAATGTTCTACTTCAACCGGTAGATGGCACGCTTTACCATATACAAGTTTAAATAGTGTGGTACCGATAGGTGTTTTAAATGCAGTTCGAAAAGCCCACAATGCGTCATCTAACTTGCGTTGCCAAATCTTAGGTTTGTTATCAACCGTCTTCTCAAGTATGCATTTTAAGGCACGATTTGTGTTCTCTACTTGACCACTCATTTGCGGGTGGTACGGAGTAGAGAAACGATGAGTTACGCCATACTTCTTCAACACCTTTTCAAGAAGGTTGTTGGAAAAATGTGTTCCTCGATCGGATATGAGCGCCTTTGGGATTCCAAAGTGCGAGAAGAGATTTTTCAAGAAGTTCACCACCACCCTAGCATCATTTGTAGGCAAAGCTTTTGCTTCAGCCCACTTGGACATATAGTCAACGGCTACTAAGATGTACTTGCACTTATGGGAACTTGGAAATGGTCCCATGAAATCGATTCCCCAAATATCAAAGACTTCACAAACTTGGATGCCGTTTTGAGGCATCTCATCCCTTTTTGATATGTTACCCGTTCGTTGGCATGCATCGCAATTCCGAACGAAACTATGGGCATCTTTGAAGATTGTGGGCCAATAAAAGCCCGAGTCAAGAATTTTTCTTGCGGTGTGGTTTGGTCTGAAATGACCGCCGGTCGGCCCTTGATGGCAATGCTCAAGAATTTGTTGAGCCTCTTTTCCGCACACACAATGGCAAATCACTTGATCCGCACCAACACGAAATAGGTCGGGGTGTTCCAAAAATAGGACTTCGAATTCGCAAAGAATTTCTTCTTTTGTTGATAAGAAAGTCCTTTTTGAAGAATGCCTGAAGCAAGATAGTTTACAAAATGGGCAAACCATGGGATTTCAGATTCCTTGTCAACCCTCATTAGAGATTCGTCGGGAAATGTGTCCTTGATGATTGTATCATTGAGTTTATCTAATTCAGGGTTTTCAAGTCGGGATAAATGATCAGCAGCTTGATTCTCGGCTCCTTTCTTATCACGTATCTCAATGTCAAATTCTTGAAGTAAAAGAACCCAACGTATGAGACGATGTTTTGCATCTTGTTTCGAGAATAAGTACCTAAGGGCCGAATGGTCCGTGTAAACAATGGTTTTGGACAACACCAAATATGACCGAAATTTATCAAACGCATAAACAACCGCCAGGAGCTCCTTTTTCATGGTGGTATAATTAATTTGAGCTCCCGTTAGAGTTTTGCTCGCATAATAAATTGTACGAAAATGATTATCGGGGCGTTGTCCTAAAACAGCACCTAAGGCATAGTCGCTCGCGTCACACATTAGCTCAAATGGCATACTCCAATCCGGAGATGCGATAATGGGAGCTTGTGTGAGTTTTGACTTTAGAATGGAGAATGCGTTCTTGCAATTTGAATCAAAGTCAAATAGAGCATCCTTTTCAAGAAGTTTGGTCATTGGGCGGGCGATTTTAGAAAAATCTTTGATAAATCGTCTATAGAATCCCGCGTGACCAAGAAAGCTTCTAATGACCTTAACATTCGATGGTATAGGTAGCTTAGAAATAACTTCAATTTTAGCTTTATCTACCTCTATTCCCGCACGAGATATCTTGTGGCCAAGTACAATGCCCTCCTTCACCATGAAGTGGCATTTTTCCCAATTTAGGACCAAGTTTGCTTTCTCACATCGGATAAGCATACATTCAAGGTTAAAAAGACACGATTCAAAGGAGTCTCCAAACACGGAAAATTCGTCCATGAAGACTTCCATACAATCCTCTACCATATCATCAAAAATTGCCATCATGCACCTTTGAAAGGTTCCAGGTGCATTTCATAAACCAAATGGCATGCGGCGATAGGCAAAGGTACCAAAAGGACAAGTGAATGTGGTCTTTTCTTGGTCGTTGGGATCAATTGGAATTTGGAAGTAACCGGAGAAACCATCTAGAAAGCAATAATATTCTTTCCCCCCTAATCGTTCAATCATTTGATCAATAAAAGGCAAAGGGAAATGATCCTTTCTAGTGGCATCATTGAGACGTCTGTAATCCAGCCGGTAATCGTTCTAGTTAGAACGAGTTCGTTCTTTTCATTTACAATAACGGTTGTACCCCCCTTTTTGGGTACTACTTGTACTGGCCTAACCCAAGGACTATCGGAGATGGGGTAGATTAACCCGGCGTCAAGAAGCTTGACTACCTCCTTTTTAACAACCTCTTTCATGTCGGGATTTAGCCTACGTTGTCTTTGTACTATTGGTTTGAAGTCATTCTCAAGGAGAATTTTATGTGTACAATAAGACGGGGTTATCCCTGGAATGTCGGTCGTTTTCCAGGCTATAGCCTTTTTATGGGTTTTTAAAACAGAGATTAACCTATCCTTCTCGTTACCGGAAAGATGTGAAGCAATAATTACCGGTAATTGAGATGTACCTTCAAGATAAGCATACTCCAAGTGTTTGGGTAGCTCCTTAAGCTCTAGTACGGGTGGTTCTTCCAAGAAATTCTTTATATGGAATCTATCTTTATTTTCGATATCTTCAAATGATTCCTCTTCTTTGGGAATTCCTTCTTCTATGGTCTCATCATCCGTGACCACCTTCATCAACTCATCAAAATCTTCATCAATATTAAAGTATTCACTTTCACTTACCGAGGAAAACCCCGAGGTATCAATTTCAAGTAGCTCCTACAATTCATCCTCAACACAAAGATTTATAACATCAATTTGAAAACAAGAGTCATCGTTGGAAATGGGTCGTTTCATGGCTTTATCAATGTGACAAATTATTCTATCGTTTCCCACACCTAGACTTGTTTGTTCTTTTTGGACATTAATGATAACATCTGCGGTGTTAAGGAAAGGACGTCCTAAAATGATAGGAACTTTTGTGTCCTCTTGCATTTCTAGAATAACAAAGTCGACGGGAAAGATAAGTGAGCCAACTTTTACAAGAATATCCTCGGCTATACCTATGGGAGTATCAAATGATTGGTTTGCTAATCGAATACCCATCCGGATTGGTTTCAAGTCTCCTAAGTCAAGTTTTAAATATAACGAGTAAGGCATTAGGTTAACACTTGCACCTAGGTCGGCTAGTGCATCGTACACTACCGAATCACCCATCATACATGGTATGATAAAACTACCCGGATCTCCCAATTTTGGAGGTACATTTTGCTTTTTCAAGATGGCCGAACACTCCTCATGGAGGAATGTGGCAGAAACTTCGTGGTATTTACCCTTTAAGGATATGAGATCTTTCAAAAATTTCCCGTAATGGGGCATACCCTTAAGAACCTCCGTGAGTGGCATGTTAATGTTGATCTGCTTGATCATATCCCCAAATTTCTGATATTGGCTCGCGAGTCTGTCTTTCTTCAATGCTTTTGGGTATGGAATAGGTGCCTTGTACACCTTCACTGGTGATTCTTCACTTTTCTTTGATATGACCTCTGGTGGATCATCTTTCTCTTGTTCTTTTTCAACATGCTCATCTACATCAACGGGTACCTGCAAAACAGAAGGAGACAAAGGAACTTTCGGGGACTTAGGGGTCTTCGGGTTAATAGTTAAACCACTTCTAGTAGTTATAGCATTTACATGCACATTCCTTGTTTGATTGTTGTTGGAATTCACTTGAGTATTTGAGGGGAGAGCACCCGGCGGCCTCTCTGCTAATAACTGTGACATCCTTCCAACATCTCTTTCTAAATTCTGAATCATAGCTTGTTGATTTCGAATTTGCTGAGTTTGAAGTTTCGCATTTTGCTCGTGTTTAACCATAAAATCTCTCAAAAGATCTTCTAAACCGGATTTTTTCTCGGGTTGTGGTTGTACATGTGCTTGTGGTTGTGGTTGTGGTTGATTGTGTTGGAAATTATTTTGGTAATTTCGTGG
The DNA here is from genome assembly GCF_046630445.1 of Rutidosis leptorrhynchoides. Taxonomy (NCBI): domain Eukaryota; kingdom Viridiplantae; phylum Streptophyta; class Magnoliopsida; order Asterales; family Asteraceae; genus Rutidosis; species Rutidosis leptorrhynchoides. The sequence goes on along the minus strand of NC_092334.1, from coordinate 557,149,576 downwards.
AAGTTGATTACGGTTGTTTAGGTGATTGTAACCCGGTGGTGCATTTCTTTGATTTTGATTGGGAAATTCCGGTTATTTTGGTAACCTGAATTTCCTCCATGGTAATTATTGTTTGAACCTGAAGGTCCTCCTATTTGATAACTGTTGATAGGAGGATATTTCCAGTTCATTACTTCAACCACCGAAAAGTCATCAAAATTCATTTCACCTTTACGCAAGTAACCTAAAAAATTTGCTTGCTCTTCCATTATCGTTTGGTCACAATCTCTAGTAAGATGGGGACCTTGGCATAATTCACACCCTACCTTGATAGCATGTATTTCTTTTGTCATCTTCTCAATTTGCCTTCCTTGATTTGCTAATTGAACTTTTAAAGCAGCGATTTCATCGTTGCTTTCAATACTAGCAACCGTGGTTGATCTAGAGAACTCCATCTCTTGATGCCAATTATGAGAATGTGCTGCTATATCGGCAATGATTGTGTGAGCTTCTTCGGGCATTTTTTTCATGATTGATCCTCCTGCTGCAACATCAATATCCTTTCGAGTAGCCACATTGACTGCTTTATAGAATATTTGAACCTTTTGGAATGTATTCAACCCGTGTTGAGGACATACCCTAAGCATTTTATTGAATCGGGTCCAAGCTTCATAAAGAGTCTCATTAGGCTTTTGCTTGAAGTGATTTATATCACTTTGCAACTTTGCTGCTTTTGAAACAGGGAAGAATTCTGACAAAAACTTGTCTATCATATCATTCCAATCTTCAATATAACCTTCTGGTAATGAGTCTAGCCAATCTCTTGCATCATCCTTTAGTGACCACGGAAAGATTTTTAAACATGCGATATCATCGGTGACATCCTTGATCTTGAATAGCTTGCAAATGCTTACAAACTTACGAAGATGCTCGTTAGCATCCTCATTTGGAGCTCCACCGAATTGGCATGTATTAGTCAACATGTGGAGAAATTGACCCTTTATTTTAAAGCCGTCAGTCATCGTAGGTTGAATAATTGCGTGGCCTTGACCTGTTCTTGTTGCCTTCATTAATGCATCCATCGTTTGATTTGTAGCAGCCATCTCTTCCTCTTCTTTAATAACTGGCTCTATGATTGGTTGAATAACTGGGTTAGAGTTAGAATTTAATGAAAGTGATTCTAAACCCTGAGCAAGAGACTCTACTTCTTGAGCTCTTAGGCGTTCGTGAAGTTCTCTTTCAGGTTCAGGATATGAAGGAATTAAATTAGAGTTGGAATAATGTAGATTCATGCATCAATACCTATCCTGCAATCACAACACCACAAATAAACTAATTGCAAAAATACAAGCTTACAATAAAAAGTAACTTTTCTAGGAATTGAATTCCTACAAAAGGATCGAATAATTCAAAGTTTATTAAAATCTTTTAACAAAACTGCTCCCCAGCAGCGGCGCCAAAAAGTTGATGTGTCAAGACGTAACCTTTAAAATGTAGACAATATGCTTAATAATTAACACATAATACAGGCAACTAAAACCCGATCATGCAGTAACTAGCAAGTAAATTGACCAGTTCGATCCACAGGGAGAAGTTTGTATTAAGGACTTTACAACGATTATTTATTCTTAAAGGGGGATTTGTGTTTGAAGTTGTATTTCTGTTAACAAAATAGTAATTAAAATATAGTAAATAACAAGAATGAGAATGTGGTGTTTACTTCTATGCTTGATAAATGACAAGGATTGTTCTTTTATAATTAAAACCGTTATGTGATAGTTACATTAGAGCAGTTTATATCAATTTCACAATATCTATAAACTTAAGAACTATGTTTAATCAACGGGATTCTTTCTTGGTTAAATTCACATAAAACCTAGTTTACTAGGATCACTCTAAGTAAACTACACGATTGTAAAACCTAAATATCATCCAATTACCATCCTATACTCACATATAGATGACTAGATCACTAGGTGTTGAAGTATAAGTTATAACCTTTGATAAATTCACATAAATCAAGTCATGACTCGTATAATTGAATTAGGATATAAAGATAGTTACAACAATGGATTTCTCGAAAGAACAAGGTAACTTAGATTGATTTAACTAACTAGACCCAACTCGGTTAAACTCACGTAAAACCTAAATTACAACAATTACTTGAGGTAATTTCATGACTATGTTGCTTTGGAACTACTTCAATTACCAGTAATAACACATAACTAAATCACTTAAACTTATGTATCTTACCATCTAGATTACTAGTTGTATTAAAGCATGAATTGTTCACCGAGTTAACTCACATTAATTGGTTTACAATTTATGTAATTGAAGTGATGAACTAAACAATCATAATTATGGTTCTTGTAGTTGGACTAGATGATTTAATCAATCAAACATATATATAACTAGCATAACATCAAAGTATAGAACAATCCCAAGCCATAAATCTTACATTGAAGCAAACACACAAGGCTTTTAGCCAAACATAATCATAATAGAACTAATGGAACAGTCAATACAAGTTGAAATCATGTTTAAAAGATATAGAACGATAATACCGATTGCGATGAATAATCCTAGCTTAATCTTGATGTTGAAAGAATGGAGATTGACTTGTAGCCTTCCTTGAGCCTTGAAAATTGTATTGAAACTGAGGGAGAATGTAATAGTGAAGGTGTATCAAATAATGAATCAAAGGCTCCCTTAAATAGGCTCAAAAGTGAAGCAACTCGTCAGAAACTCTGCGCCGCATCCCTTTATTTTTTTGTGGATTCCAGCTAGATTTGGCACTCAGAACTGTCGGCAGGAAAGAGATGCGCCGCATCTCCCACCAGATGCGCCGCATCTCCCACCAGATGCGCCGCATCTGGCTCCCAAAATGCGTCTTATGGCTTGAAAACGCCGTATCAGAAACCTTCGACAAAACCACGCATACAGATGCGCCTCATCCCTTTTGGGATGCGCCTCATCTGAGTCTAGAAGTGTATTTCTGGGTTGTTTTCGTTATCGGACTTCATTTTAAGCATCGTTTTCGCTGTTGGTCTTCATTTATTCAATCACACTGGACTTTTACAAATATACATGAATTACAATACATACGTACAACAATTACATACAAATTGATATTAAATTGGATCGGAATACAAACAATAAACATGTATGATTTTGGCGTTATCAACATCCGAGATCCACGTTGTGCTATCCAAAGGATCCGGTTTCCCGTCATACATCGGGGGTTTAGTCCTCATGAAGCTCTTAAGACAACGCTCCATTTTACTACTACTTCAAAATTCGGAATACTTCATATCCATTTCTCCTCGAAACGCACGCATTTGCTCCGTAACGGCGGCCGCAACTCTAGCGTTAAACTCAATGTCATTCGTCTCGATCTCGTTTCGCATCGTCATTATAAAGAATGCAAAACGATTAGTCCACGAACATATAAAACCACACGCACAACACCGCCCCATATTGCTCAACACTCGTCTTACATCACTTGTTAGACACGATTTGCACCCGTAATAAGGTTTGCAAGTCCTTATTACGCACACACGCCGTATCAACTTGTTAGTACAACGACCGCCTCGCTCGATGATATAAACAACACGACCAAAATATTCTACGCGACATAAACACACGCAAGAATAATGTCACAACATAAGCCAATACCCTAGTTAGTTCACCTACTCGCTAAGGCACTAACCAAGTTCCCATTCCGACCCGTACTCCTACAAGTCCCGCAACAAATAAGCACACACAAAAAGTCTAAGTCTAGGCACCTATATCAAGTCACCTAAATCCCTTAGACCATGCTCTGATACAACTTGTAACGACCCAACCCATTATCCTACCAAAAACACGCCTTAAAAAAATTTTGAAACAACACATCTGGACGACGTCCAGTTATCTTGATGGCGTCCAGCAGAGAAGACCAGGACAGTGTCTAAGCTATTTGCACGGCGTCCAAATGAAATGCTAGTTACTGATCAGTTTTACAATTACACACGAGCGAAAAACCCGCTTTCCGACACTTTTAAACCAAAACACTTTCACGATATGTTAACTTTATGAAACTTCGAGAATCTCTCCAATTAATTCATTGACTGACGAAGAACGAATGTTGACTTTATGAATTTGGCAACGGTGATGAATCTCCATCTGATATAACCATTGACGTAGCATAAACAACTGCTCATAAACTCAAATCGCAGATCAATTTGATATATTAATTGCTAAATCGATTAAGAGACCAAATAAGTGAAGTTTTATGCTCGATGAACTTGAACATCGAATTAATGATAAATTTGTTGTTGAGAAGTCCAATTAACACATCACGAGTGTTAGGATGTTGTTATCAATCATGAATCTGAGCATGATTTTCATTGAGAAGCATCAATTGTTGAAATCAAATATTTAGCACTTGAATAAGAAATACGATCACTGTAGCATTTGAGAATATGAATCTGTGATTTTGATATCTGAATATAATAATGAAATCTAATATGAATGAATTCAGAAATATGTGTATGATAAGGATTTGTGAAAAGAAATCATGTTTTTATAATTTGAATAAGTTTCGGATTAGATTCGGTAAAATGATAAAAGGTAGGTTCAGTCTAAATTCGGTAAGTGAGATTCAATTTCGAAAAAAATTTCGAAAATTTTTTGAAATTTTTTGAAGATCTTCATGATGAAGATGATGGAGATTTGAAGGTTTGGTGTTGAAGGTTTGAAGGTGGAGGGAAAACATTCATCAATATTCATAGGATCGCCATTCGGTTCATTGAATGTATGGTTCTGATACCAATTGATAGGACCTTAGATGCATGAATATCAATGAATGTGAAGATTAACCACAAAGATTTAGAGAGAAAGTCAATCAGTCAAGATTGACTTTCCACTGCTCTCTTGAATATCTCTACATAACAGTGGCTAAGCTTAGCTAATCTAGGGAGCCTTAGATCCTTTATATAGCCTCGTATAAAGGATCCTCCATAAGGCTAGGGAAACTTGTATTACTCCTTTCTCGGGTACCTAACAATCTCCCCCCAGGAGTGAGACGGGTTTCCAAAAACTAACTCCCTAGTAAAACATACAACATTACAAGGAAAGAATCAACTATTGCTAACTAACTCCCCCCCGAATGATGTACTGCCGTTGATGAAGATCTTGAATCTTCACTTTGAATCATCAAATGAATTCGCATCTCTAACATCATCTTGGTCAATCATTACGCTTCAACCTCCCCCTAGATCCTTGAATTGTCACGCTAACAATCTTCTTTCGACTTTGTTTGAGACTTGAACTTCATCGTGATATCTTTACTCTTTCAACGGTCTTTGAGTGTGCACAGCGGAATGCGCATCGAAGAACACATCACAAACTAAATATATTATCATCAATCCCTCCCTTGACTTAGTTATGATATGTCTTTAGAATTTGCTTGCATTGAGAAGTCGTTTTGAAACTTTAGAAGCTCGCCCCTCAAAGTACATGGGCTCGCATCAAAGTGTCATGACGTAAATACCGTCGGTTTCAATACCGAGACACGCCTCTTGAACTTTCATCGTTCCAAAGAGTATTTTCGATACTAGTCATAAGAAAACTCCCCATATGATGTAGGATCTTCTTCGAGTCTCTAGCTCCCCCCAAAAAAACAATTCTTTCTTTGAAGTCTGAGTCCTATACCGTACATGTATAGAAGTCACACGCACATCAACCATATACATATCTCCCCCACAATGATGCTCGCATGAATATCGTATGAAATAAGAGCTTCATTGTTTAAAATGGTTGACGTGCTCAGCAAATCTCCAAAATATCATTAAGAACGCGCATGAGAAAAGCCATGTGAATCCGTGCCTCAAAAATATCGAAAAAATATGTTTCGGAGGTCCAGATTCGGTAAAGGACCATCTATGAAAATTTTGATAAGCTTCAGGGGCCAAAACTATTACTTTTGTAGCCAGATTCGGTAAAGGACTGCCCTTGCAAAACCATGAAACATAGCAGGGACTGATCATGTAAAATTCACATAAGATCCACCAGATTCGGTAGTTGGGCCTAAAGGATTCGGTAAGCCCAATAAAGTATTCAGGTTGATGACTTGGCCATTAGATTCGTATGGCCCATCAATTAAACAAATATAATAGATCTTGGGCCAGATTCGGTTGAAGGCCCAATAACAACTTATTCAGATTTGCTGGTACAGGAACTGAATCAAAATGAATCACCATCATACCGAATATGATATCTCTTCCATACCGAATAATCATCATCATCCAAGTCAATACCGAATTAGGAATTCAACTTTCATACCGAATGAGAATCAAGTGCAAACACCGAATCATAAACATAACAGCCATACCGAATCAGAATCATAAACACATCAATACCGAATCAGATTATGAACGACTATACCATACCGAAGCAATTACCGAGAATTTCCATACCGAATTAGGAAGTGAATACGTATACTGAGTCCTGTAACTGCCACATACCGAATCTCTCATACCGAATCACAATCATCAGGAACATCTTGCAACGTTTTCACGAAGAACATGAATCTGCAAAATTACTGAAAACTTAAATTGAATGAATTGAGTCTTTAAGTGGATTGAAAATTGCTCCATATCCAGCGACTAGTATCCTTTGTGAATAACTTGAATCTGCAAATTTCATAAATCGATGAAAACAGTAGCAAAAAGCTTCATGATGAAGAAGATGAACTTGAATAGTGATTTCGAGTTCAAGAGCTTTTCAGTGGAGGAAATTTGAATGAAAATTGCTCAACATCAATCAACAAACACTCGACAAGCATTAATAACATCTGAAACTTTGAGAATCTCTCCAATTAATTCGTTGACTGACGAAGAACGAATGTTGACTTTATGAATTTGGCAACGGTGATGAATCTCCATCTGATATAACCATTGACGTAGTATAAACAACTGCTCATAAACTCAAATCACAGATCAATTTGATATATTAATTGCTAAATCGATTAAGAAACCAAATAAGTGAAGTTTTATGCTCTATGAACTTGAACATCGAATTCATGATAAATTTGTTGTTGAGCAGTCCAATTAACACATCACGAGTGTTAGGATGTTGTTATCAATCATGAATCTGAGCTTGATTTTCATTGAGAAGCATCAATTATTGAAATCAAATATTTGGCACTTGAATAAGAAATACGATCACTGTAGCATTTGAGAATATGAATCTGTGATTTTGATATCTGAATATAATAATGAAATCTAATATGAATGAATTCAGATATATGTGTATGATAAGGATTTGTGAAAAGAAATCATGTTTTTATAATTTGAATAAGTTTCGGATTAGATTCGGTAAAATGATAAAAGGTAGGTTCAGTCTAAATTCAGTAAGTGAGATTCAATTTCGAAAAAAATTTCGAAAATTTTTCGAAAATTTTTCGAAAAATTTTGAATATCTTCAGATCTTCATGATGAAGATGATGGAGATTTGAAGGTTTGGTGTTGAAGGTTTGAAGGTGGAGGGAAAACATTCATCAATATTCATAGGATCATCATTCGGTTCATTGAATGTATGGCTCCGATACCAATTGATAGGACCTTAGATGCATGAATATAAATGAATGTGAAGATTAACCACAAAGATTTAGAGAGAAATTCAATCAGTCAAGATTGACTTTCCACTGCTCTCTTGAATATCTCTACATAACAGTGGCTAAGCTTAGCTAATCTAGGGAGCCTTGGATCCTTTATATAGCCTCGTATAAAGGATCCTCCATAAGGCTAGGGAAACTCGTATTACTCCTTTCTCGGGTACCCAACAATCTCCCCCTGGAGTGAGACGGGTTTCCAAAAACTAACTCCCTAGTAAAACATACAACATTACAAGGAAAGAATCAACTATTGCTAACTAACTCCCCCCGAATGATGTACGGCCGTTGATGAAGATCTTGAATCTTCACTTTGAATCATCAAATGAATTCGCATCTCTAACATCATCTGGGTCAATCATTACACTTCAACCTCCCCCTAGATCCTCGAATTGTCCCGCTAACAATCTTCTTTCGACTTTGTTTGAGACTTAAACTTCATCGTGATATCTTTGCTCTTTCAACGGTCTTTGAGTGTGCACAGCGGAATGCGCATTGAAGAACACATCACAAACTAAATATATTATCATCAATCCCTCCCTTGACTTAGTTGTGATATGTCTTTAGAATTTGCTTGCATTGAGAAGTCGTTTTGAAACTTTAGAAGCTCCCCCTCAAAGTACATGGGCTCGCATCAAAGTGTCATGACGTAAATACCGTCGGTTTCAATACCGAGACACGCCTTTTGAACTTTCATCGTTCCAAAGAGTATTTTCGATACTAGTCATAAGAAAACTCCCCATATGATGTAGGATCTTCTTCGAGTCTCTAGCTCCCCCCCCAAACAAACAATTCTTTCTTTGAAGTTCGAGTCCTATACCGTACAAGTATAGAAGTCACACACACATCAACCATATACATATCTCCCCCACAATGATGCTCGCATGAATATCGTATGAAATAAGAGCGTCATTGTTTAAAATGGTTGACGTACTCGGAAAATCTCCAAAATATCATTAAGAACGCGCATGAGAAAAGCCATGTGAATCCGTGCCTCAAAAATATCGAAAAAATATGTTTCGGAGGTCCAGATTCGGTAAAGGACCATCTATGAAAATTCTGATAAGCTTCATGGGCCAAAACTATTAATTTTGTAGCCAGATTCGGTAAAGGACTGCCCTTGCAAACCATGAAACATAGCAGGGACTGATCTTGTAAACTTCACATAAGATCCAACAGATTCGGTAGTTGGGCCTAAAGGATTCGGTAAGCCCAATAAAGTATTCAGGTTGATGACTTGGCCATTAGATTTGTATAGCCCATCAATTAAACAAATATAATAGATCTTGGGCCAGATTCAGTTGAAGGCCCAATAACAACTTATTCAGATTTACTGGTACAGGAACTGAATCAAAATGAATCACCATCATACCGAATATGATATCTCTTCCATACCGAATAATCATCATCATCCAAGTCAATACCGAATTAGGAATTCAACTTTCATACCGAATGAGAATCAAGTGCAAACACCGAATCATAAACATAACAGCCATACCGAATCAGAATCATAAACACATCAATACCGAATCAGATTATGAACGGCTATACCATACCGAAGCAATTACCGAGAATTTCCATACCGAATTAGGAAGTGAATACATATACCGAGTCCTGTAACTGCCACATACCGAATCTCTCATACCAAATCACAATCATCAGGAACATCTTGCAACGTTTTCACGAAGAACATGAATCTGCAAAATTACCGAAAACTCAAATTGAATGAATTGAGTCTTCAAGTGGATTGAAAATTGCTCCATATCCAGCGACTAGTATCCTTTGTGAATAACTTGAATCTGCAAATTTCATAAATCGATGAAAATAGTAGCAAAAAGCTTCATGATGAAGAAGATGAACTTGAATAGTGATTTCGAGTTCAAGAGCTTTTCAGTTGAGGAAATCTGAATGAAAATTGCTCAACATCAATCAACGAACACTCGACAAGCATTAATAACATCTGAAACTTCGAGAATCTCTCCAATTAATTCGTTGACTTACGAAGAACGAACGTTGACTTTATGAATTTGGCAACGGTGATGCATCTCCATCTGATATAACCATTGACGTAGCATAAACAACTGCTCATAAACTCAAATCGCAGATCAATTTGATATATTAATTGCTAAATCGATTAAGAGACCGAATAAGTGAAGTTTTATGCTCGATGAACTTGAACATCGAATTCATGATAAATTTGTTGTTGAGCAGTCCAATTAACACATCACGAGTGTTAGGATGTTGTTATCAATCATGAATCTGAGCTTGATTTTCATTGAGAAGCATCAATTGTTGAAATCAAATATTTGGCACTTGAATAAGAAATACGATCACTGTAGCATTTGAGAATATGAATCTGTGATTTTGATATCTGAATATAATAATGAAATCTAATATGAATGAATTCAGGAATATGTGTATGACAAGGATTTGTGAAAAGAAATCATGTTTTTATAATTTGAATAAGTTTCGGATTAGATTCGGTAAAATGATAAAGGGTAGGTTCGGTCTAAATTCGGTAAGTGAGATTCAATTTTGAAAAAAATTTCGAAAATTTTTCAAAATTTTTTGAAGATCTTCATATCTTCATGATGAAGATGATGGAGATTTGAAGGTTTGGTGTTGAAGGTTTGAAGGTGCAGGGAAAACATTCATCAATATTCATAGGATCGCCATTCGGTTCATTGAATGTATGGCTCTGATACCAATTGATAGGACCTTAAATGCATGAATATCAATGAATGTGAAGATTAACCACAAAGATTGAGAGAGAAAGTCAATCAGTCAAGATTGACTTTTCACGGCTCTCTTGAATATCTCTACATAACAGTAGCTAAGCTTAGCTAATCTAGGGAGCCTTGGATCCTTTATATAGCCTCGTATAAAGGATCCTTCATAAGGCTAGGGAAACTCGTATTACTCCTTTCTCGGGTACCTAACATCCACAATAAAATCGAGTTTCACAACACCGGGCCCACGTTGATCCAAATTACAACAAAGTGACCATTTTGACCCATTTAGTTTAATTCCAAAACATAGACCGAGCATGGTGATTGGGAATACGCTACCCAATCCTAATCAAATCCAAAAGCAAGTCTTCTAAAACAAACTACGCGAGTCCACTAGTTCCCACGCTTACCCGAGCCACCGCATCCATGCAAATCAATAAAAATGTAAACAACGAGAGGGTAAGCTAATGCTTAGTGAGTGAGAATATACTACATACATATGTATGCATAAAATGGACACGCCACACAAATAATCAAATAGCACATACCGAAGCATCTACGTATAAGGCAAACTAAGCATACCATTCAACCGCTATATAACAAGCTAATAATGAACAAGTAAGTTCACCAACGACGATATGAACCACTCCAACAAGCTACACCCAGAGGGTTAGCTACATCACAATCATACAGCGATATATATAACAATAAAGTGTACAACGCCCAAGGTTAACCCCTTAACCCAATACCAAAATTCAATTACTACAATACCAAGATAAAGATTGGCCGAACTACACGAGCCTTAGTAAATCTGCATCCACACGAGATTACTATCTTCAATATCATAACAACATCGAGATTGGCCGAATGTAATGGCCCCGTCAAAACACTTAACAGCTCCGTCACTTGATCCCACAGCTTGATCAAACTTAAATGAATTTAATAAACGACATTGCATTCTTTTATTTCAAAAGTTTCCCAAAAAGGAAATATACCAAAATATGTAGTTTAAATAACCCAGTATATTAAATACCAAAGTTGACATTAAAACATTATCAACAAAACCCACAAGTTTTAAATTGTTCCAAAATAGAATGCAAGTGCAAAGTTTCATAATTGTTTAACAAAATCTACCCAAATGCATGCAGACTCTTCTAATGCAGCGGAAGCATCAAACAAACTCAAGTACCTGTGAAAACATGCGAGTAAACTGTCAACAAAAATGTTGAGTGAATTATAGGTTTAAATAATTGAATAAACTTTAGACCACAAGATTTAAAATGTTAGAAAACATTAAACATTATTCCATTATCAATAAGCCACCCGGTAACCACTTAACCCTTTATTTACCCTTGCCAAACACAATAATAATATACACTGAACAAGTGAATCTGCAACAAAATAAGTACTAAACATTCTGATTATAAATTGCTAGCGCGACTAGCTCTAAATGGGGTTGTCAAACTCGATAGATCTATCCGTAGAATTCGCGTTCACTAGTAGAAACCAGTGATTAAAGTTACCAGACTAGGGAATATTTTTGTTCAACTCATAACGAATAATTTAAATTTAATTGCCTCTTGTGTCTAAACGTAAAATAAAATGCATGTAATCACATCCCAAAAATATACTTTGAAAAGTATATAAAAACGGGACTATAACTCACCTTAATAGCAAACGAAGTAACCACACAAATATGCGAACAGCAAACGAAGTAATGTGATCAGGAATGATCACAACGCCGACCTATAAATAAAGTAGGTCGATATAAATAACTAACTTAGGTCAAGTCTTAGTATGATAGCTATTGTACATGTTGCAAGTAGACATAGAACAATACTCAACATGCATCGGTTTGATCGAAACAGCGTACGGACACACACTTTCTATTTTTAGAAAGTTTCTATTTTTAGCAGGTTTTCATTTTTAGAAAGTTTCTATTTTAGGAAAGTTTCTATTTTAGGAAAGTTTCTATTTTAGAAAAATTTCTATTTTTGGAAAGTTTCTATTTTAGGAAAGTTTCTATTTTTGGAAAGTTTCCATATTTAGAAAGTTGCTATTTTTGGAAGGTTTATAAGTTAGGAAAGTTTTCTTAATTAGAAAGTCAACAAAAGTCAACTGAAAGTCAAAGTCAACCAAAAGTCAACTCAAAAGTCAACCTTGGTCAAACATAGTCAACATTAATTTTTAAAGTATAAGTTAATAATATAGGTTATATAGTTAATTAAAGTCATATATGTATAATTATGTCATAACATAAGTTTAATTAAATTAAATTGAATTATTAAAGTTAACATAAGTTTAAATGATATAATTAATATAACATAAGTATTTAATTAATTAATTAAATATTAATCATAATATAAGTATTATTAATTAATAATAAATTATAATCATATCATAAGTATTATTAATTAATAATAAATTATTAATCATATCATAAGTTTCTAATTATAATTATTAAATCATAAGTATTTAATAATTAAATAATAACTATGCTCTATAATAATTAAATAATTAATTAATCCTTATTATAAGTCTTATTATAATAGTTTCATAATAAAAGTTTAATACTTACCATCAGTATTTTTGTAACAACCCAAACCAACCCTCGACCAAACCACGCGAAAATACAAAATAAAAAAAAAAATTTCCTGTGCAGCATACCCGCGCGGCGCGCCAGGTAGGGGCGCGGTGCGCCAAAGTGGACTGTCCGGAAAGTCTCAAAATGCGAAAACGATTGACTAGTTCCCGACACTTTTAGACGAAACGCTTTTTACCATACATCCAAATATGTAAAGCTAACTTGTTTCAAATATAAAATCAATGTTTTACAGGCGAGGCCCACATCGACCGTTTTACAAGTTTAATACGATTTACGAGTTTCAACCACCAAAAAGTTTGAGTTCCAAACTACACAATGAGCATGGCGTTTGGGATTAAACTACCCAACTATCGGTCAAACTCCAAGAGCTACTAAAGCCAAAAGCGTCCCCTAGCATCAAGCGGGATCTCTAGTCCAAAACGATGCCCTTACCCTTGTCCAAAACCGAACCTATAAAATGGTAAACAACGAGAGGGTAAGCAAAGCTTAGTGAATGCAATAATTATACGAATACATATATAATTATACCTACTTGCATACACTTACACACCAAACCGCAAGCACGCTAGCATACACATTTAGCTTATCGTCACAATAACAAGCTATAAATCTCCAATACCACAAGCTAGCATAGCAACCGCATATGAATATAACTCGAATAATATAATACGCTTACAACACAAATAACCATGGTTAACCAATAGTACAAGGGAACGGCGCTCGCGAAAATGCCATTGGTGTTCATAACATCCGTTAGGGCACTTAACACCTCGCACCACTAACCCCTAGGGTGGCACCTTAACACCTCGGCACATCACCCTGAGTGGCATCTTAACACCTCGATGCATCACTCATTATTTTTATGGAGTGGTGTCTTAACACCTCGACACTACACTCCTAGGTGGCATCTTAACACCTCGATGCTACACCCGAGTGGCATCTTAACACCTCGATGCTACACTCTTCACGTGAAATGTGGTGTCTTAACACCTCGACACTACACATTTCACGCTACAACAAATAGATACATTATATACCTACACATATAATTATTCCACTCACCTCAAAGTCTTGTGAAAAGATACCCGAGCTTGCGAAACCTCAAAGTAACGTACCTATCACATTATACATATAATCAAACACAAACTCAAGTTGGTCAACCGATCCTTTCACCATTCCAAAGCCATTTTGACCCAAGGCGCAATTTCAACCCATTTGAACCCTTAACCCTAATTTTGGGTCAACACACACCAAAACCCTAATCATTAACCAAGATGGGTTTAAAACACTTTTAAATCACGAAGTTAACTCATTTTCACACATGCAAGACCACTTAGGTCATTAAAGACCCATTTGACCCATTTCAAGGTCAACACACCCATTTGGGTCATCCATGCCCAATTAACACCCATTTATATATCATTGAAGTGTTCTAGTACTTTAACTAACTAATTAGGTTCATAAACATAAATTAACACTTTGAAAACCCTAATTAGTTACCTTTGAGTCCACATGACCCAAATTCACCCAAAACCCCCAATTTACTAGCAAATGGGTTTTGTGTGCTAACTAACCCAAGCCCTAACCCTTAATACAATTAAAGTAAGAAATTGGGTTTTAGAACGTACCAACACAATCACTACGTAGCTAGCGACTAGATGAACGACTTTAAAACACGCACCTAGACCCGATTCAACCTCCTTCTTCTTTTAATGGAGCTTTCTCACTCTTGAAGTGCACTCTCTCTCTAAAATTGAAGTGGAGAAGATTTGGTGGTTGTAAATGGAGTAATGAAGCTCCCAAAACTGATCTAAGGCATTTAATTCGGCCCTTAAGTGTTTTTACCAAAATACCCTCAAAATATCTAATTTAAAAAGAAAGGGGAATCTGTCGCAGGCAAGTGGCGCGGCGCGCCAGAAGGCTGCGCGGCGCGCAATATCACCAGGCCAGATTCTGACTTCTTTTTAAATGTACAACAAGAACTCCACTTCAAGTAGCTTATTTACACATGTGTACACAACAAATATTCGGGTGTTACAACTCTCCCCCACTTAGATTAGATCACGTCCTCGTGATCCGCACCAAAACTAGAAGTTAAACATTTCTACCTTGAACATTTCCGTCTCTAATGCGGAATTGCACATGTAGCAATCACCCATCCGGGTTCTCATTTCCATTCGATCAAAATTCTCACCACTCACTCGGAAGTATACCGTGGAAACACCATAATATTTTTTTCCAAAAGCCATATCATTTTATCATAACAACGATATCGGGTAATCAACCTGACAAAACAACCACAACTGCTTGCTCCTACGCCGAGTATCCAAACTAGTACCCTACACTCCACAATCGTCCTAAAAGTAGTACAATCCATCGACAATCATTGTCGTCACGTCTAACAATCGTGGAATATTCGGGAATCATCCCGACACTTTCCGAAAAATCTCTCGTATCCCTTTATCGGGAACTTTGCCATACCGTCTCACGTTGCTAACTACCTTCGCAATTAACCCCAAAGTCCAACTTGGGACTTTTTCGAAGACCATCGAAGCTTTCCTTTCCTAAATGAGCGACACCCGTTCGCTCATCACGTCTACTAGATAGGAACTTTTCCGCATTCTCCGGCGTTGGTCATACTAAATAAACCTTCCAAGGACTCGCTATAAGATATTCGAACCTCAGTCTTTCAAATCATTTGAGTGTCAATGCTCGCTAAACATCACACTATACCACCGTTGTAAATTCGAGTTCCTCACCGGTAACCAAAATCAAAGCAATCACATCATCGGGGTCAAAAGTTACACTAGTAGGTATAAGGAGGCACCTGACGCTGTGTTATCCAACTTCGATTACTAACACCGAGTCTCCCAGACTCGACCCTTACGGGGTCTACTCCTGATGTCACACGTCACCTAACTACACGCGGTCACACAAATCTAACCAACCATACGGCTCGACACCCATGACTTCCTAGCGGCACCTGCTAGTCACTATCCACCTAGGCCGCATAGCTAGTCTACTTATATTCCATCTCAACACTAAGGAGGCGCTTGGAACACCAAGGATTACACCTTTCCAACTTGGTCCTAACCATTAACCCGGTTACCTACATACATAAGGATAGTTAACCACCAAGACTCTACTCGCACACGAACGCAATTAACGGAAATGCCTCTAGAACGGCACACCGCGTACACCCCCAAAATCATAAAAGAAAAGAGTGGCCGTCAAGAGCGTACAACACTCGCCACATAATCACAAAACCGCCATTGAGATTGAATCGTCAATTAATCATTAATTCGAAGATTATTTCAATAACTAAATACACACTTGCACGCATTCCGAAACGTGCAATACACACAACATCCGAAGTCTATAATGATCACTTAGAATACGCGAAGTCGTCACGTATTCTTCCAACTTCTCTAGGCAATCATTCTCTAAGAGTCAACATTAATAACCAAATTGTCACCCGCAATTTACTAAAGTCCACAATTCCGAGCACAAAGTTTGCTCAATCCCTTATATCGGGAAGAACTTAACCGATCTCCTGCCAAGATATCAATCCCCTAGCGTACCCTTACCAAGTACAATGCTAACAACAACCAAGTCTCAACCTAATGTCAACAACCCAAAAGATGAAGGCCAAGTAAAAATGAATCCTTACGGATAACACCTTCCACCTAACACCCCTCTTAGTACGCATACACGGCTAATACGCATCTACCACAAGTATTTGATCAGAACACGGCTATTGTATCACTAGTCACACAACATGGTCCTCATGACCGAACCACCGGCGTATACAACCAGTAGTTTTCAATACTAACAATAAGAAGGTTATTCAATACAAAACTCAAGGTGTACAAAAACGGCTATCGTGATATATCCGTAGTGCGCAAAAACGGCTATTGCAACACTACCAACAATATGTGTGTGAAACACGGCTACCGCACTATTAATACCAATGTGTGAGTAAAACCGACTATTACTCACAACCATGTGCACAAAACGGCTATGTGCACAATTCCTACGGGCAATTAAAATCGTAAATATACAAGTAACGGTTCTTCCCGAGAGCCGCTTGCCATCCATCACAACCAAGGGTGGTAACGAAGAGTTAATCCTTCCGGATATCCCTCATCACCTATCACAAGTCAAACGCGGTCAACAGAGAGATGACCCCAAATAAACACATATATCTAATTTCCTCGTAGTACACAAAATGGCTATTTTGTAACTACTACCCAAAGTATTCGACAACGAGGCATCGTACCATTTCTCAAATCCCATTACGCTTCCTCGGTAGGAATATAAATCCTAATAAAGTCGACACAATTTCTTTGATGTAACACTACCAACTTCCCAACGTAGAACCTCGTTCCTAAATCAAATCGTCAAGATTACAAAGTCAAACGATTTCGCCATTTACCGTCGTACACGACCATACTTGGCGTCGGTCCCTCTTCCTGAATTCTCGAGAGCTAAATTCGATAATAATAAATACTAACGTCTACCGTCACCCGATTGCGCCACTAAAGTGATGACACAATGTCAACATAACACGTATCCTTTTAGAACGAAATTACCGCTACCCGCAAGGTAGACTTTTCCAACTATCAAATCCTTTCTACCCGTTACCACTACGAAAGCATCCGGTCAACGATACACACATGCTCTCAAGGGTTTCACCCCTTTCACTACAAAAGCGAACCCGCGCTCACAACCTAATATCAAAGTCCGTTCTCATGGCCTAGTAGAATCATTTACCCCATCACTAAGAAATGCTTGGTTGCACCAAGTCTTACGCCCTTGTCCATCAATACAAACGTCATCATAGGGTGTTTCCATTAGGAATGCCACCCATACTAATACTATGTATTACCGCCATGCATTCGTCCCCAGGGCGCATTTCCACGAGTCAATGACTCAAAAGCTACCCCGGTGCACTATCATCAAAATCGCTAACAAACCGAATCTTCACCGAGTTCACTTGAGTCTAAATAGATCTCGAAGCAAAGTTTAAGTCCCTAATACATACACGAATCCATCGGCACAAATAAACAATAATAAGGCATATTTGTACCAAAGACAAAAATACCTGAAACATCATCGTTGGACCCTTGCTCTCCACTGATCATCAGATAGTCACGCTCTAACCTCCTAACCCGATCTACAAACGATTCGGAACATTCCGACTTACGGTGTCCCTTCTTTTGGCAAATAAAGCACTTGATCGTGCTTAAAGGTACACTCGTACAATCCCGTGCAAAATGACCCCGTCCTCCACACCGAAAGCACGTAGGCCCATAACCTGTCTTACTCCTCTTCTTCACTTTTTCAACACCTCCGGGCGTACTTCTCGCCCTTTTACTAGGAGCACCTCTTGATTCTAACTTTCTCTTACCCAAAGAGTGATCAGCAAATTTTGAAGCATGAGATTCAATCCCCATAGCTGCTCCTTCGTCACCGTCACCTTGAGGTTTAGGAAACCTCTTTTCTAACTCTTCCTTCACGACCTTAGGCACTCGGTCTCGAACCATCTCGGTCACTATTCCCTCGAACGACTCTTGGAGAACTTGCTTAACCTTGTTGGCGAAAATCAAGATATAGAGTTCAAACTCCGCCTCAATCCTTAATGTTAACTCATCCTTCCCCTCATGAATAGGCGTGTCCATTCCGGTTCCATCTTCCGTCTTCATTCTAAAGAATGCATATAGATTAAACAACGAAACGAAAAGGAACGACATACATATACCACACTACTCCATCTCGCTCAACAATCATCGTACATTACTTGTTTGACACGATTTGCGCCCGTAACAATGGTAGCTAATCATTGTTACGCGAGCACGTCGCATTAACTTGCTAGTACAACGTCCATCTCGCTCGATGCTCGCTAAACATACATAACAAATAGCGCATGATTAGTTACATAAACCTATGCACAAACCAATCCCGATCCGACCCAAAGTCCTACAAGTCCCGCATAGCGCACACACAAAAAGTCTAAGTCTAGGCGCCTATCTCAAGTCACCTAAATCCCTTAGACCATGCTCTGATACCACTTGTAACAACCCAAACCAACCCTCGACCAAACCACGCGAAAATACAAAATAAAAAAAAAATTCCTGTGCAGCATACCCGCGCGGCGCTCCAGGTAGGGGCGCGGCGCGCCAAAGTGGACTGTCCGGAAAGTCTCAAAATGCGAAAAAGATTGACTAGTTCCCGACACTTTTAGATGAAACGCTTTTTACCATACATCCAAATATGTAAAGCTAACTTGTTTCAAATATAAAATCAATGTTTTACAGGCGGGGCCCACATCGGCCATTTTACGAGTTTAATACGATTTACGAGTTTCAACCACCAAAAAGTTTAAGTTTCAAACTACACAATGAGCATGGCGTTTGGGATTAAACTACCCAACTATCGGTCAAACTCCAAGAGCTACTAAAGCCAAAAGCGTCCCCTAGCATCAAGCGGGATCTCTAGTCCAAAACGATGCCCTTACCCTTGTCCAAAACCGAACCTATAAAATGGTAAACAACGAGAGGGTAAGCAAAGCTTAGTGAATGCAATAATTATACGAATACATATATAATTATACCTACTTGCATACACTTACACACCAAACCGCAAGCACGCTAGCATACACATTTAGCTTATCGTCACAATAACAAGCTATAAATCTCCAATACCACAAGCTAGCATAGCAACCGCATATGAATATAACTCGAATAATATAATACGCTTACAACACAAATAACCATGGTTAACCAATAGTACAAGGGAACGGCGCTCGCGAAAACGCCATCGGTGTTCATAACATCCGTTAGGGCACTTAACACCTCGCACCACTAACCCCTAGGGTGGCACCTTAACACCTCGGCACATCACCCTGAGTGGCATCTTAACACCTCGATGCATCACTCATTATTTTTATGGAGTGGTGTCTTAACACCTCGACACTACACTCCTAGATGGCATCTTAACACCTTGATGCTACACCCGAGTGGCATCTTAACACCTCGATGCTACACTCTTCACGTGAAACGTGGTGTCTTAACACCTCGACACTACACATTTCACGCTACAACAAATAGATACATTATATACCTACACATATAATTATTCCACTCACCTCAAAGTCTTGTGAAAAGATACCCGAGCTTGTGAAACCTCAAAGTAACGTACCTATCACATTATACATATAATCAAATGCAAACTCAAGTTGGTTAATTGATCCTTTCACCATTCCAAAGCCATTTTGACCCAAGGCGCAATTTCAACCCATTTGAACCCTTAACCCTAATTTTGGGTCAACACACACCAAAACCCTAATCATTAACCAAGATGGGTTTAAAACACTTTTAAATCACGAAGTTAACTCATTTTCACACATGCAAGACCACTTAGGTCATTAAAGACCCATTTGATCCATTTCAAGGTCAACACACCCATTTGGGTCATCCATGCCCAATTAACACCCATTTACATATCATTGAAGTGTTCTAGTACTTTAACTAACTAATTAGGTTCATAAACATAAATTAACACTTTGAAAACCCTAATTAGTTACCTTTGAGTCCACATGACCCAAATTCACCCAAAACCCCCAATTTACTAGCAAATGGGTTTTGTGTGCTAACTAACCCAAGCCCTAACCCTTAATACAATTAAAGTAAGAAATTGGGTTTTAGAACGTACCAACACAATCACTACGTAGCTAGCGACTAGATGAACGACTTTAAAACACGCACCTAGACCCGATTCAACCTCCTTCTTCTTTTAATGGAGCTTTCTCACTCTTGAAGTGCACTCTCTCTCTAAAATTGAAGTGGAGAAGATTTGGTGGTTGTAAATGGAGTAATGAAGCTCCCAAAACTGATCTAAGGCATTTAATTCGGCCCTTAAGTGTTTTTACCAAAATACCCTCAAAATATCTAATTTAAAAAGAAAGGGGAATCTGTCGCAGGCAAGTGGCGCGGCGCGCCAGAAGGCTGCGCGGCGCGCAATATCACCAGGCCAGATTCTGACTTCTTTTTAAATGTACAACAAGAACTCCACTTCAAGTAGCTTATTTACACATGTTTACACAACAAATATTCGGGTCTTACAATTTTTCATTAATAATAAAAGTATTATTAATCATAAGTTTAATTAAAAGTTTAATTAAATCATAAGTAATTAATAAATGATATAATAAATATATATATCATAAGTCTTAAATTAAATAATTACTTTTTATATCATAAGTAATTAATTAATAATGAATTTCATTATTTGTATCATAATTCATAAATAATAACCATAAGTTTTAATTAAAAGTTCGTCGGGTCATAATTTGAGCCCCGGGAATCAGTTTTCGGCGAGTCTTATATATATCTTCGCCTAACCAACCTACTAGACATATTAGTGTTCTCAAGAACACCCCAAGAACAGCAAACAAGTCGTGACTTACAGCCATAAATCAACTTGTAGCTTTAATCCGTTCAAAAACATGTTTTAGTCATACCGGGTGATCCGTGGCTCGGATTTCGAAGACCCGAACATGAAATTTCATCCCATCATCAATCCTAACACACTAGTACACCCTAAAAACTCCAAAGATGATCACAAAGTCGGACCATACCTGTACCAATTCGTTTTCACAATTTAATCTCAACAAAACACCATTTTAAGCATAACTAGAGCTCCGGGAATTGAAATAACATGAATCCGGAGTCTAAAATTAATGTCTTGATGAGAGGAACTCATCTAAACACTTTAATTTCACTTTTATATCAGTTATATATACAGAAAACAACAATCAAACCGCTGTCCCAAAATAATCAAACCGAAAACATATATAATCGAGCATTTCTACGCATACAATCAACAATACAATAACATATAATCATCATACTATCATTATAACATAAAAAAAACAGAAAAATTAAAGAAAAATTGAAAAGCTAGGGTTAGGGTTTATACCCTAATCAAGAATTGAAGGATATGAACGTGTAGAGGAGAACGAGAGGAACGCGATTATACAAACAATCAATTGATCCAAGCTTGTTTGATTGGTGAGATGATGATGATGGTTGAGAATGGTGACAGCCACAAATGGGGAGGGAGAGGGAGAAAAGTTTGAGAGAAAAAGGATTTAGGTTTAAGGGAATTGATAAAATGAAATTAAGAAATGAAGTGTAAAGTGGAAAACAAAAGGGGTACTCCCCTCCCCTTGGTTCGGCCGATCCATGGCATGGGGTGGGCCCTACTAGCCCAAAATGCTAATTGATAAATTCCTTGTGGCCCGAACGCTCGAATGAAACCCGAAACGCGAAAACACGACTACACGATTAAAAATTCAGAGAGATATCAATTACGCGACGAAAAATATATATAAATACTATATATAATCATATGACCCTAAAATATCATATTTAAAATAATTAGGACTTAAAAATCCCAAAAGCTTGACCGTTGGTTTGAAAACCGAAAAGATTCGTCGGATAGAAATCCGCGACACGTAGAAACGTATAACTTAAAATATGAATACAAATATTCACATAGCACATAATAATTAATATATTATTACAAAAATAATAATATATAGGTTATAGAAATGATGTGGCACGAATAACAGTTAACGGTCGTTAAATAATTAACGGTAAAAGATAATGGAAAAAGTAGGGTCGTTACAGTACCTTCCCGTTACAGAAATTTCGTCCCGAAATTTAAGCAAGTGCAGGGGTTGACTCAGCATCTGGGAACAAATGCGGGTACTTCTGCTTCATTTGATCTTCACTCTTCCAAGTGAACTCTGGACTGCGTCTGGCGTTTCATCTAACTTAAACAATAAGAATTCTACTCAGCTTAAGAGTCTTAACCTCGCGATCCATAATATCAACAGGTTCCTCAATAAAATGAAGTTTCTTATCAACATGAAGTTCCTTCAGAGGAATAGTCTCATCGGCCTTGGCCAAACACTTCTTTAAATTCGATACATGAAAAACGTCATGAACAGCACTGAGTTCTTGTGGCAATTTCAAACGATAAGCCACGGGTCCAACTCTCTAAATAATTTCAAAAGGTCCAACAAAACGAGAATTCAACTTTCCCTTTTTACCAAAACGTATCACGCCCTTCCAAGGTGATACCTTCAACATAACACAGTCACCGATCTAAAATTCAATATCGTTCCTTCTCTTATTGGTATAGCTCTTTTGCCGACTTCTGGTGGTTCTCAATCTTTCCTTAATCTGTACAATCTTCTAGGTAGTCTCATGAACAATTTCTGGACCTGTGAGTTGAGCATCCCCAACCTCATTCCAATAGACAGGAGACCTACACTTTTGACCATACAGAGCTTCAAATGGTGCGGCTTTAATACTTGCATGATAGCTGTTATTATAAGAAAATTCAGCTAGTGGCAAATATCTATCCCACCCATTACCAAAATCAATAACACACGCTCGTAACATGTCTTCTAACGTTTGAATGGTCCTTTCACTCTGACCATCCGTCTGAGGATGATAAGTGGTGCTCATATCCAACTTAGTTCCCAAAGCTTCCTGTAAGGATCGCCAAAACCTCGATATAAATCGACTGTCTCGGTCTGAAATAATAGATACAGGAACACCATGTCTAGAAACAATCTCTTTCAAATACAAATGAGTAAACTTCTCCATCGAATCTGTTTCCTTAATAGGTAAAAAGTGAGCAGACTTAGTGAGTCGATCTACAATCACCCAAATGGAATCATAACCACCCACAGTTCTCGGTAACTTCGTAATAAAATCCATCGTAATACCTTCCCACTTCCACTCGGGAATCTCAGGTTGCACCAAAAGTCCAGACGGTTTCTGATGTTCGGCTTTAACCTTAGCACAAGTCAAACACCTAACCACATAAGTAGCCACATCAGCCTTCAAATTAAGCCACCAATACAGCTCCTTAAGATCATGATACATCTTTCCTGAACCAGGATGAATAGAGTACCTAGACTTATGAGCTTCATCCAAAACAAGTTGTCGCAGATCACCAAACTTCGGAACCCAAAGACGTCCTGCAAAAATAACGAGTGCCATCGGTTCGTACCTAAAACTCTTTACTTAAGCCTCTGACCTTCCCGTTACGAAATTCTCCTCCTTCAAGGCTTCTTGTTGAGCTGCAAGAATCTGCCTTGCGAGGTTTATTCGAATGGTCATGTTCAAGGCTCTAAACCTGCGAGGTTTAATTTTCTCTTTTTGACTTAACGCAATGGCCACAACATTGGCCTTTCTCCGGAATGGCTAAAGGAGTTCACAATCATAACCGTTCAACAATTCAACCCATCTTCGCTACCTCATATTCCACTGTCTTTGATCCAAGATATGTTGAAAACTTTTGTGATCGGTGTACACTGTACATTTGATCCCATATAAGTAATGTCTCCAATTATTGAGTGCGAACACAATAGCTCCCAATTATACATCATGGGTTGTATAATTCTGTTCTTGAATCTTCAACTGGCGTGACGTGTAAGCAATGACTTCTTTTGTTGCATCAAAACACAACCAAAGTCTTGACACGAAGCATCACAATAGATAATAAAATCATCATTACCCTCAGGTAGTGATATTACCGGTGCAGAAGTTAACTTCTTCTTCAGAGTTTGGAAAGCAGACTCTTGTTCAATCTTCCACTCGTACTTATTCCCCTTATGCGTTAAAGCAGTCAGAGGTTTCGCTACTCGTGAAAAATCTTGAATGAACCTTCTATAATAGTCTGCCAAACCTAGGAACTGACGAATCTGAGTAGGATTTTTTGGAAATTTCCCACTTCCCAATTGCCTCAATCTTAGCAGGATCAACTTGAATTCCCTGTTTATTAACAACGTGCCCAAGGAATTGAACTTCTTTCAACCAGAGCGCACATTTAGAAAAATTCAGCATACAGCTCTTCTTTTCTTAACAAATCAAGCACTTATCTTCGTGCTCTTGATCACTTCTTGGAATAGATAAGGATATCATCGATAAGAACGTTAATGAATTTATCCAGAGATGGGCTACACACACGGTTCATGAGGTCCAAGAACACAGCAGGTGTGTTAGTCAATCCGAACGGCATAACAATAAATTCGCAGTGACCATAACGGGTACCGAAAGCGGTTTTTGGAACATCAGATTCTTTAACACGCAGTTGATGATAATCGGAACGAAGATCGATCTTAGAATAAATAGACAAACCTTGAAGCTGATCGAACAGATCATCAATTCTTGGGAGAGGGTAACGGTTTTTAGCTGTAAGCTTGTTCATTTCACGATAATCAATGCACAAATGAAACAAACCACCTTTCTTTTTAACAAACAGAACTGGAGCTCCCCAAGGCGACGAACTAAGACGAATGAAATATAGTTGCAACGATGAAGGAAGAAATATATGGAGTAGTCACATCGGTGGCATAGATATATAAGGCAATTCTCTCAAAGGAGATAATGAGGATCATGGACTTCAAAGTAAATTTTCATTACATTTCTGAAAGGAAGACGTACGAAAGGTGTGATATTTCAACTAGAGTGAACTTCCTTGTACAATGAGCGAGGAAATCTAGGATTCATCCATATTCTTAAATTTATGTGCAGATGAAAAGAACGCGAATCATGGTTTATAAAGAATGGTCGACTCCAGGTGAGATGAATCTCCAAAAATAATTTCGTGTACCTCAAAGTATTGAATCCTAGGATTGATGTTTACGAGGGTGTTACGGTTGACAGCGAATATTGAGAGTAGAAACTCCTCAAACGGTCTAGTGTAAAATATATCCATGATACCCGCTATAACAACAGTTGGGGTAGAAACTCACCTAGCACCTTTTCTACAATAGGGTGACCACCGAGTGTACCCCAGAAAATTGGTTTATCGGTCCGTGTTTCGGCCATGTCCAACCATAAGAGGGAAAATTTTATGAGCGCAAAGACTTTCCAACAAATTTTATAAAACCGGAATCCAAAGTGGTGTAAGAGTTTCTATCAATGAACTTAATGGTAAGTTTCATCCTTAAACGGAGGATGAGAAGAACTGTGATCCAAACATTCTGTAGAGTAATGCGAAAATTTGATAAAAATCAATCAAAGGAGTTTTGAAAAAAAAAGCTTTAAAAATTTGATGTGACAACATAAACGGAACGAAGTTCTTAGTAAATTTTGAAGTATGTACAACGTGTACCATTTTATATAAAACAAATTGACTTAGTCAAACAGCTCAATAAATGAGTGGTCTTAAAATAATTTTGAAGGTATAATTTAGTATATACTAGCCAAAATAGGTAAGGGTAAATTTATTCATTTGAATCTATACATACATATATGATTTTATAAATTGTATACATGACAAAATATTTCATTACTTCTATTCGCCCATAAATCTCGTGAGAACTGCCCAATTAAACAAATGTGTAAAACTCCCGATGATAAACAGAGTATCTGTATCGCAGAGGTTACAAGTTGAAGTAAGATCGTGGAAGATCGATTAAAGGACTTGAATCGTCATGCGACTTTTAACCAACAAATGTTATGAGGTCATGAAAACCAATGAGTTAAATGTTGTTTTGACTAATATCGGGACATAAGTCCTTGGGCCAAAACTGTTCCCGAGCGAAGCTGTTGCTAACAAGCGAGTTATGAAGGATAGAGCATGAGATAGATAATCTGGTTAAAACGAGCTTCTCGTATATCAACAAATAAGATAATGAATATTTTCCCTACCCATGTAATACATCGGAATTTCTAAATGAGTAGTGTAAAAATTTTCTTTGACTCCCTTTCTATTTCTCATGTCACAATATTGGGACTTCTTTATGAATTAACGTAATATAATCACGTTGGCCTGACGCTATTATATTTAGCTAATTCATAGTTCCATTCCAATAGCACTACATGAGGTCAGGACACGCTTTCCACACAATTTCCCTAAAACGATTTCTTAAACAATGTGCTAAGGATAGCACAAGAGACAAAACATCAAAAGTAATGAATATGAGTAACGATGACATAAAAATGTCTTCAAAGTACCAAGAATCTCTAAAAGTCAAGAATGACGTTTTCCGGTTCAAAAATCAAAGCACAACGGCACAACGGCACAAAGGCACGTAATATAACAAGAATGTTATATACCTAAACATAATAGTTGACATTGAAATGTCGAGCATTTAGAAGTTAAGAATGACATCTCGCGTAAGATAACTCAAATGTTATATACATAACCATAATAGATGACATAGAAATGTCGAGAATTTCAGAAGTTAAGAATGACATCCCTCGGTCTCACTACTCGAGGTGTTCTAATAAGGATAGTTCGCATGAGTCGGAGAATACGTTTAAATCAGGATGGGAGTTCCTCCCGAATTCAGAATATAATAGAGATGTATGTATGATAACAATATACATACCAATACGATACAAATAATCACATATAATAATACATTATAGGCCGGGCTGTAGACTAGACTCACTAATGCACCCTATTGACTCGGGTAACGACATCAATGCAATGCAGCCTAATTCCCTACAACCAGAGCTCTGATAACAACTGTGATGGCCTCATCAAAACACTTAACGGCTCCATCACTTGATCCCACAGCTTGATCGAACTTAAATGAATTTAATAAACGACATTGCATTCTTTTATTTCAAAAGTTTCCCAAAAAGGAAATATACCAAAATATGTAGTTTAAATAACCCAGCATATTAAATACCAAAGTTGACATTAAAACATTATCAACAAAACCCACAAGTTTTAAATTGTTCCAAAATAGAATGCAAGTGCAAAGTTTCATAATTGTTTAACAAAATCTGCCCAAATGCATGCAGACTCTTCTAATACAGCGGAAGCATCAAACAAACTCAAGTACCTGTGAAAACATGCGAGTAAACTGTCAACAAAAATGTTGAGTGAATTATAGGTTTAAATAATTGAATAAACTTTAGACCACAAGATTTAAAATGTTAGAAAACATTAAACATTATTCCATTATCAATAAGCCACCCGGTAACCACTTAACCCTTTATTTACCCTTGCCAAACACAATAATAATATACACTGAACAAGTGCATCTGCAACAAAATACGAAGTACTAAACATTCCGATTATAAATTGCTAGCGCGACTAGCTCTAAATGGGGTTGTCAAACCCGATAGATCTATCCGTAGGATTCGCGTTCACTAGTAGAAACCAGTGATTACAGTTACTAGACTAGGGAATATTTTTGTTCAACTCATAATGAATAATTTAAATTTAATTGCCACTTGTGTCTAAACGTAAAATAAAATGCATGTAATCACATCCCAAAAATATACTTTGAAAAGTATGTAAAAACGGGACTATAACTCACCTTAATAGCAAACGAAGTAACCACACAAATATGCGAACAGCAAACGAAGTAAAGTGATCAGGAATGATCACAACGCCGACCTATAAATAAAGCAGGTCGATATAAATAACTAACTTAGGTCAAGTCTTAGTATGATAGCTATTGTACATGTTGCAAGTAGACATAGAACAACACTCAACATGCATCGGTTTGATCAGAACAGCGTACGGACACACACTTTCTATTTTTAAAAAGTTTCTATTTTTAGAAAGTGTCTATTTTTAGCAGGTTTCTATTTTTGGAAAGTTCCTATTTTAGGAAAGTTTCTATTTTAGGAAAGTTTCTATTTTTGGAAAGTTTCTATTTTAGGAAAGTTTCTATTTTTGGAAAGTTTCCATATTTAGAAAGTTGCTATTTTTGGAAAGTTTATAAGTTAGGAAAGTTTCCTTAATTAGAAAGTCAACAAAAGTCAATTGAAATTCAAAGTCAACCGAATGTCAACTCAAAAGTCAACCTTATTCAAACATAGTCAACATTAATTTTTAAAGTATAAGTTATATTAATAATATAGGTTATATAGTTAATAAAAGTCATATATGTATAATTATGTCATAACATAAGTTTAATTAAATTAAATTGAATTATTAAAGTTAACATAAGTTTAAATGATATAATTAATATAACATAAGTATTTAATTAATTAATTAAATATTAATCATAATATAAGTATTATTAATTAATAGTAAATTTTAATCATATCATAAGTATTATTAATTAATAATGAATTATTAATCATATCATAAGTTTCTAATTATAATTATTAAATCATAAGTATTTAATAATTAAATTATAATTAAATAATAACTAAGCCTTATAATAATTAAATAATTAATTAATCCTTATTATAAGTCTTATTATAATAATTTCATAATAAAAGTTTAATACTTACCATAAGTATTTTTCATTAATAATAAAAGTATTATTAATCATAAGTTTAATTAAAAGTTAATCATATGTAATTAATAAATGATATAATAAATATATATATCATAAGTCTTAAATTAAATAATTACTTTTTATATCATAAGTAATTAATTAATAATGAAATTCACTATTTGTATCATAAGTCATAAATAATAACCATAAGTTTTAATTAAAAGTTTATTCGGGTCATAACTTGAGCCCCGGGAATCAGTTTTCGGCGAGTCTTATATATATCTTTGCCTAACCAACCCACCCAATACATTAGTGTGCTCAATAAAACCCCAATAATAGCAAACAAGTCGTGAATTATAGCCATAAATCAACTTGTAGCTTTAATCCGTTCAAAAACATGTTTTAGTCATACCGGTGATCCGTGGATCGGATTTCGATGACCCGAGCATGAAAGTTCATCCCATCATCAATACTAACACACTAGTACACCCTAAAGACTCCAAAGATGATCATAAAGTTGGACCATACCTGTACCAATTCGTTTTCACAATTTAATCTCAACAAAACACCATTTTAAGCATAACTAGAGCTCCGGGAATCGAAATAACATGAATCCGGAGTCTAAAATTAATGTCTTGATGAGAGGACTCATCTAAACACTTTAATTTCACTTTTATATTTGTTATATATACAGAAAACAACAATCAAACTGCTGTCCCAAAATAATCAAACCGAAAACATATATAATCGAGCATTTCTACGCATACAATCAATAATACAATAACATATAATCATCATACTATCATTATAACATATAAAAACAGAAAAATTAAAGAAAAATTGAAAATCTAGGGTTAGGGTTTATACCCTAATCAAGAATTGAAGGATATGAACGTGTAGAGGAGAACGAGAGGAACGCGATTATACAAACAATCAATTGATCCAAGCTTTTTTGATTGGTGAGATGATGATGATGGTTGAGAATGGTGACGGCCACAAATGGGGAGGGAGAGGGAGAAAAGTTTGAGAGAAAAAGGATTTAGGTTTAAGGGAATTGATAAAATGAAATTAAGAAATGAAGTGTAAAGTGGAAAACAAAAGGGGTACTCCCCTCCCCTTGGTTCGGCCGATCCATGGCATGGGGTGGGCCCTACTAGCCCAAAATGCTAATTGATAAATTCCTTGTGGCCCGAACGCTCGAATGAAACCCGAAACGCGAAAACACGACTACGCGATTAAAAATTCAGAGAGATATCAATTACGCGACGAAAAATATATATAAATACTATATATAATCATATGACCCTAAAATATCATATTTAAAATAATTAGGACTTAAAAATCCCAAAAGCTTGACCGTTGGTTTGAAAACCAAAAAGATTCGCCGGATAGAAATCCGCGACACGTAGAAACGTATAACTTAAAATATGAATACAAATATTCACATAGCACATAATAATTAATATATTATTACAAATATAATAATATATAGGTCATAGAAATGATGTGGCACGAGTAACAGTTAACGGTCGTTAAATAATTAACGGTAAAAGATAACGGAAAAAGTAGGGTCGTTACACCGAACTACACGAGCCTTAGTGAATCCGCAACCACACGAGATCACTACCTCAATAATATGACCGAAACTACATGCGTCATCGTGAATCCGAATCCACACGTGATTCACTTTTCCAATCACAACTCAATACTAACCCTTCGCCATTGGGGTTGTATAATCCACATCAAAAGCATATGTGATAACGTACACACAAAGTGTGCACCTCGTCAAAGGTGGTCAACCAAAACGCACAACCGTGCCAATTGGACCTATATGCAAGTCCATCAATTCTACCTATATGTGAAGTAGGCTCTATAACCGAGAACCACTTCACCCGACCCGCACCCATCCTACACATACATATGCACATAGGATATTAACACTCACCTTGTCGCCTTGATGAATGCAACCAAAATAATCCACAACTCGCCAATGGAATGTACCAATACTACCACAACGTAGCCGTGAACGAGATGAACAACTTTAAAACCCGAGCTTTGATGAGAATCTGACTCCTTCTTCTTCAAATCAAGATCTCTCTTACTAAAAGTGAGTTTCTCTCACTAGGGTTTGAAGAGAGTGTTTGTGTGGGTGAATGAGATTCATAAATTTTCAATGGATCAGCTTTGAAAGCTCCAAACCGACACTGAAGTGAAATTACCAACTTGCTCCTTTTCTAAAATAAACTAACAGCTGGCCCGTCAGTTATGTTGGACGGCGTCTCAAATCTTGGACGGCGTCCAACCTTTCTTCACTGGACGGCGTCCCAAAGTTTGGACGGCATCCCATTCTACTGAAACAGGATCAGGGTCTTACAAGACATCTCTAAACATTGCAACGAAAGTCTAACACAACGAGTATGTAACAGCAAGTCTATAACACCAAGACTATAACAGCAAGTCTAACAGCGAAAGCAACAACGTCTAAGCACCTGAGAAATACATGCTTTTAAAAGTCAACATGAATGTTGGTGAGCTATAGTTTGATTGTAAACAACAATGTTATGTAGACCACGAGATTTCGTATTCAAAACAGAATCTCAAATCCGTATGATAAAGTATATGTTTATCCGTGGGCACCCGGTAACTAACTTAACGTAAAAATAATATATTACCCCCTAAAAGTACACTTGGCGAGTGCGTAAGTTCTCGAAGTATTAAACACCCGTTAAATGTTCTCGAAGTAATGAAGATTCAAAGCTAGAAAGTTTGAATCTTTTATGTTCTTGAAGGATTCAAATCAAAGTTTGAATCTACAAGATATAACAAGATCAAAAAACTAAAAAGCTTGATCTTAAGATGATGATGATGTCGTGACGATAAAGAGAAGAAGAAGAAGAAGAAGAAAATTTAAAACTTACAATTTTTAGTGTGAGAAAGACTAGAGAGAAAATTAGAGAGCAAGTGTGTGTAAAATGAGAATGAAATCAAGTTTGAAATGAAGAATGAAGTGTGTTATTTATAGTGGTAATGGTGGTGGTTAGGCCGTGGGTAATGGGGGATAAAAGGGGAGACAACTTTTGCTTTTTGCATGGTGGTGGTCTAAAGGTGGTGCTTATTGTTGGGATCCCATGCAACATGTTTAGTAATGGTTAACAAAAATGCTAGTATGTTAGCTCATCTTAATGAGTTTTTGTCCTACATATTAATGGGTCATAATTCCATTAAAATTGGGCTCACTTAAAAGTCCAATAGCTAGAGTAGGGTGGGCTTAAGTCCAATAAAGTAGAAATTCCATTAAGACTAACTAGTGTACATTAGTAAATTACTAAGCGTAATTAAGCAACCAATAAGTCAAGTAATTATCATTAGAAAATAACAATTAGTACGTAGTCATAATATTCCAATTACGACAAAAGTTAAACGTGTACCAAAGTACATAATTCGTTCTAAACGTCAAGTGACACTAACGGTCATAAAAGCATTCGGGGATCAAGTTAATTGATTAAGCACTTAATAGCACGCAGTAAGGTATTAACGAAAGTAATTATCATGAATAAAGATCCCAGAGCATAAACTAGCTCAGTACGCACATGTACGCAGATTCGTGAAAGTATAGAGCACAAAAATATAAGTCGAAAAAGTCGAGTCGTTATATTACCCACCTATTAAAGAAAATTTCATCCCAAAATTTTGAGAAGTGACCTACAACGGTACCGAATTTGAAGAAGAAGGAGCGTATCAAAATTCCGAGATACTCGTGGGCTCAGAAGTGAACTATTTACCTTGAAAGATACTTGGGCGTATAAAAGTAAGAATAGGTATATGCCATTAATTAAGTCTCTTGACCTTAGAGATCAACAAATTGATTTCGTTTCTTGTTAACATGAATATGTCATCTGAATATATACTCACAAAAGGAAAGATGATGTTTTTAGCCTTAAAGGCATCTCCAGTAAGCTGGATGCATGAAATGCATCATGAATGTTACCAAATCATCTAAAACATTAAGCGCTTATGTCGCAATACAAAGCTGATAGGTAGAATGGAAAACATGGTGATCACAACCTACTGCATGTGAACTTATCCTTGGATGGAATGAAGGCACAGTTCCATGATGTAACTATATCCTTTCAGTTACATGTTGAAGTTATGGTTAACATCGACTAGAACAACATATAGTTGCAACCAACGAAGGAAGAAATATATAGAGTAACCACCTCAGTGTTATAGATGTTTTAAGCAGTCCCTTCCAAGAGAATAACATGATTCATAGATTTTTAAAGTAACTTATATTACATTTCTGAAAGAAAATCGCACGAAAGGTGTGATCTTTGAATGTGAGTGAACTCTTCGTACAACGAGCGAGTTGATCTGAATTTATCCTTATACTTAAGGGGATGCGCGAATGAGAAGATATGTGAACCCTTGGTCATAAAGAATGGTTTACTCCAAGTGAAAAGAATCTCAAAAATGATTTCTTGTACCTCAACATACTGGATCATACTGGATAATTAGCCGTGAAATATTGAGAGTAGAAACCCACCTAGTGTCTTTCCTACAATAGGGTGACCACCGAGTGTACCTCAGAAAACTGATTTATCGGCCCGCGTTTTTGCCATGTCTAACCTTAAAAGGAACATTTTATGAGCGCAAGGACTTCCTAACAAGTTTTATAAAATTGTCATCCAAAGTGGCTCAAGAGTTTTTAACAAAGATCTTAATGGTAAGCTTCATCCCTAAACGGAGGACGAGAAGAAGTGTGATCCATACATGGTGTAGACTAATACGAAAACCTTTAATAAAATCATCCAAGGAAGTTTTGAAAAACCTTTAAACGTTTGATGTGACAACATAAACGAAACGAAGTTCTTAGTAAATTTAGAAGTATGTACAACGTGTACCATTTTGCACAAAACTATTTGACTTAAGTTAAATAACTCAACAAAAGAAGCGATTTTAAATAATTTGAAGGTATAACTTAGTATGTGCTAACCAAAATAACTAAAGGTAAATTTATTAACTTAATTATATATATACATATATGATTTTATAAATCGCATAAGTGACCAATTTTTTTTTTATTAATTTCATTTGTCCATAAATCTCGTGAGGACCGCACAACGTGTAAAAATTTTGATAAACATAGTTTTTCGTATTTCAGAGGTTACAAGTTGAAAAAGTTCGAGTGAAAAATCTTTGAATCATCGGGTGACATGTCACTGGTAATGAAAACTATTGAATTTAAATGTGGTTGATGACTATTAGTAGGGCATAAGTCCTTCGACCAAAAATACTTAAGTGTGAAGCTGTTGCTTATAAGTGAGATACGAATGGGAGAGTATGAGGATGAGAATTAACCACCCATTAATTTTGGAAAAGTTTCGAACTGGTATGACTAATATCGAAGTAAGAAGGATGATGGTGTGATTATCATCAAATAAGAAATCTCTCGGAATAAGTTAGGATTTAGAGTCGCGTAAGAATGAGTATCAAATAAGACTCTTTGGTAGTCTTTAATATAGAATTTTGAATTGCTGAAGTGAGGGGATACAGTTTCCTTTATGTATCGTTGTGCAAGTTTGTCCATTGTATCGGTTTCTTTCGTGGCTAGAAAGTGAGCAGTTTTGGTGAGACGGTCAACAATAACCCAGATAGTATCATAACCGCCTACCGTTTTCGGTAGCTTCGTGATGAAATCCATTGTTATTCCTTCCTATTTCCATTATGGGATTTCGGGTTCTTGAAGTAACCCAGATGGCTTTTGGTGTTCGGCTTTGACCTTGGAACAAGTCAGACACTTCCCAACATAAGTAGCAATGCCCTTTTTAAGGTTCGACCACCAATATTATTCAGTGAGATCGTGGTACATCTTACCAGCTCTGGGATGAATCGAATACCGTGACTTATAGGTCTCGTCTAGAATAAGGCCTCGTAAATCCCCATAACTAGATACTCAAATTCTTCCGGCGAAATATCGGAATCCGGTCTCTTTAACCTCGAATCGAGAGACCAGAATGTTCAAGCGTTCTTGAGCAATATTCTCCTCAGTCTCCAATTTCTTCACATGTGCCAAAATAGCAAAACGCCCTTTTTCTCATGACCTTTTGTGCCTTCATGCAACTAATAAGGCTCAGCTTCGGGCTACTTCTCTCCCCGTAAACTATTAATGGCTCACCATTCTTGCGAGGTATACGAATAATCTTCTCACTTTAAATAACTTTCGCTTTCATCTTTGAAAGCCAGTCCATTCCAACTATTACATCAAACTTCCCAAATTGATGGATGTTAGGTTAATCTTAAGGTTCATTCCAACTTAATCTTATTATACTACCGTGAAAAATTCTATCAATCTTCTCAAATAACATCTGCTTGTGCGTAGGTAACTAATCCTTTCCAACTACTACTTTAAAACTTCCAAGTTTTGTTGACATGAGGTCATCTCCAAATGACCCACCTGTTAATTTTAAGGTATTACCTTAAATTATTCCTCTATCTCTGCCAGCTTACCATTAGCTTGTCCTATAGAATACTTAACTCTCATGATTGTTAATGGCTTATTAGTCATAACACTAAGGTTCTTAGATATAAGGTTTCTATCACTCTAGTATTAAACAACTTCGAGACAATGAAATGTTGTGACGAAACGTACCCTAACTAAAATCAGGATCCATGCGAGTCTTCATAGCTAAGATAACGATTGCTCTACCGCAAGTAAGTTCAATGTTTTTCCTATTTGAGAACTTTTTCCTTAAGAGTTCAGGGTGTCTATATCTATAACAAATTTTTGGATTATCAATTCTGTAATCAAGGCCCTCCTTGTACAGTATCTGGGCTAAGTGGTTATTCTTTCCCTACCTCTAACAGACCATAATGCGTATACTCAAGTGGTTCCTACCAAAATTTTCTTTGAATCACTTCATATTCCTTACGTAGTAACATTGGAACTTCTGCATGATTTACTTCAATATAATCACGCTGGCCTGGCGTCATTATATTGTACTAAATCGTACGTTCATTCCAATATCACTCCATATGGTCAATGTAACGTGATCACTTCAAGTTATACTCAATTTCATCTAACGGTGCTTTATCTATGTAACGACCCGTCAAAATCGCTATTAACGCGGTACGTTATTCATTAATTTCATAGTGAGGTTTTGACCTCTACATGATACGTTTTGGAAACATTGCATTCTTTTGAAAAGGCACACCATAAATGAATATCTAATTCTAAGGTTTTTGACATCTGATGATTTCTACATATAGACAATCACCGTAAATAATAGTTTACAATAGTTCATCCGTTGACAATGCAGTCAAAATAAGATACATGGTGATGATTTTGTGAATGCAAAGTTTTCTTGAATAAAGCATGTATGACTCCATGCACATAGCTTGTATAACGTATAAGCAAACAGTGAAAGACTTCTAGGAACTTGAGAATAAACATGCTTAAAAGTGTCAATACAAAGGTTGGTGAGTTCATAGTTTTAATATTGAGCATACTCTGTATATAAAGGTGGATCACAAGATTTCAGTTGTTTCATCCAGAAATGTTTATCAAAATATTCTACAAGATTGAGCACCCTGGTAACTAAATTTTAACGTTATAGTAAGTACCCCTGTTTTAACATACATGCAACCAACATGTACAATACACGCAATCTAACGTGTACTAACCTCAAATAGCATACGTCTATTTTATAGTTCAGGCTAGAGTTTCTATACCTGAAACAAACGGGGATGTCAAGCCCTATGGATCCATATACCACTATTCGCACTCACCAGTTCTTATAACTGACAGTTACTAGTTACCAAAGCTAAGAGATTTTCGGTTCAAACTCAGAGTAGAATTAAGTATGTACTTGTATCTATTGCGTCTAAAATAAAGTGCATGTATTCTCAGCCCAAAAATATAGATTACAAAAGCAATTAAAAAGGGATTAAATGAAACTCACGATACGATATTTTGTAGAAAAATATGCATATAACGGAATTGAACAACGCAGGGTTGGCCCCGGGTTCACGAACCTATATCAATTATATATATATTAAAAAATATAATCGTAATCGAACAAGTTTATATATTAACATTAGTTATATACTTGTGAATATTAATAAATTACGAATCTGTTTCGTATTAGTTGTACTAGTTGTGTACATATTAGAGTCATTAATAAGTACACGAGTCTTTTAAATCTTAGTTTGTTAACTTAATATAGTCCTTGTAAAATAGATATATATATTTTTTTCTCAATAGTTAACATTTTATATAGATAGGGTGTTAACTCGTACTTAAATAATTCTTTGTATCTAATTTGTGACATAGCACATACTCTAGGTAATGGAAGTGTAAATAATATTATTCCATTCTTTCTTGTTCCCTGTTCATGCAACTTAAAACATAGACTTGAAGTCTCTTTTTCTATTCCTTTTCTTTAAACATGATCATAATTTTTAAATGTTATTTATTTAAAATAAGCCATTCATGATTCATATTATTGGTGTAAATTCGTAACCTACAACTTGTACACTCAGTATCTATATCCATATATATGAAAATTAGGGATTAACAAGATTGATACATGACTATTTTTTTTAGTTTGAGTTAGTGTTCTACCTTATTCTCCAAAAATTTTGTAACCAGATAAAGTCTCTGACTCCTCTTCAAAAGCCCTTTTCCTTCTCCTTTTATTTTACATGTGATTGTTAAGTGCTGAGTATGTGCTAATTTGGGCATTTTACAAACTTAGGTGGATTACACATGTGTTTTCACCGTTTACAATATGAAAAGTTGTTTATGAATTTGATTCACTGAATGAACCAAGTGGTGTTTATATATAATAAATTTAATAATATAATAATAATATAATAATAATAATAATAATAATAATAATAATTTCAATTTAAATAATAAAAAATTCAAAAAGGAAAACGTGTGACTAGCCGACTCTCTTATTGTTATTTTGTGCCGACAGTTTTTCACGGACCGGTATTTCGTACTCTGTTGCTAATAATTGACGGGTAAAAGTATGAGTAAAAATTCCACTTTTTATATTTGAATATATATATATATATATATATATATATATATATATATATATATATATATATATATATATATATATATATATATATATATATATATATATATATATCTGTTTTGGTCTTAAGCTTTATAAAAATAGCTGTAAAAAGTCCATTTATTTATAACATTACTATATACGTTCGATGTAGAGTGTACGTACTAGTCTACTGATCATTCCGTGCCACAGTAAATCACAAGATTCATTTAATCGAATGAATTTTAAAATTTTAAAAAGTCGTATTTCTTAAATACTTCAGGGGTATATTATGTAACTTATAATTAATAATTTCTATCATGTCGCTTTTTTGTGAATAGTAAATTAATTAATTTCGTTTCATTTACTATTCATATGAATAGTAAATGACTTAATTTCGATTCAACTATTTAAGTTACATTGTTGTACGTTGTGCTTTACAGCTTGTACATCTTTGATTTAATTGCGTTTTTCTTATAAATTAAGAAAAATTACATCATAAAAATAAAACGATTAAATACGTAAAAATTTTAATTTGAAAATTTCATCATTTAATAGTAAATTTTTATCATTTCATATATAAATATTATTCACATGTTTCCGTATATATATAAACACAATTATATAATTATCACAAGTTATGACGTTCGTGAATCGTCGGACAAACAATGTGGTCAAGCGTTATATAAAACTCATTTACAAAAGTTTTAAAACTTGTCAGAATGCATTGCTTATAATGACGAAAATATTAAATCATATAGAGATTTGGTTTAAATAAGTCGAAATTTTCTGGGTCATCACAATCTATGCTATCTCAAAACAAAATCTACATAATTAATCTCACGATTTCTCGGTGTGAGTGCGTAGGTTCCGTAGGTCATGCATCAATGCCTAAATGTCCCGAAATTTTATTCAAAATGTTTGGGTTCAGGTAATTTCGTTAGGATCCTTTCTAGAAATTCAATCTGGGTCTCGTGTCAAGTTGTACGTGTAGCAAGTAGTAATACGATATGTCTTGATGCG
The DNA here is from genome assembly GCF_046630445.1 of Rutidosis leptorrhynchoides. Taxonomy (NCBI): domain Eukaryota; kingdom Viridiplantae; phylum Streptophyta; class Magnoliopsida; order Asterales; family Asteraceae; genus Rutidosis; species Rutidosis leptorrhynchoides. The sequence continues at coordinate 557,110,248 of NC_092334.1, read as the reverse complement.
ACTCCCAAGTCTTTGGGTATGGCTAAGCATCAGTGGAAGACACTATGACCTTGTGAAAAGAGATGCCTTCCCGACTTCTCCCATGCCTAAGAGTGTTAGGAACCTAAGTCCAGAAGTGTCGTTAGATCGTCGAGCAGTGGTGAAGGATGAAAGAGATAAGTGACGGTCATGAAAGCGTACGGGATACGGGTCAACTTGTGGAAACTGAACAACCTTCTAATGTTCATATGTTGTACGTGGCTAACTAGGGTGAGCTCGGGGGTGGGGCGAGGTGCGGTTACTCCGACAAGTCCTCACATATCTCCTCCTCCTAGGACCAGCTTTAGTGGGCGTGTAATCCGAGGGGTACTCTTCCTACATTGCGTGAAGTAATGTTTCGATCTCTGGACCGGTGGAACGGTAGTAACAGGTGGATTACAATTCTAGTCCTTAGAGTTAGACGAGTGGGAAAAGGGTTCAGAAAAACATTTGAACTAGGAAAGATAAATTCTCCAAGTCGGTACAGCGAACAGCAGACATGTAGCAAGAAGGTAATCAGGCATAATAACTACAGCAGCCTAGATTGTCTACAGCAGTACATAGCATGGCAATAATACCAGTATTAAACAGAAGTATCATGCAAAAAGCAGATAGTAGCATGCAGTAGCATGCAGCAAGATCATATAGCAGTAAAAGTAAGCAGTAGCATGCAACAGTTCCGCAGAAACAAGTAAACGAGCAAGTTGTAGATTAGTCCTATTAGTGAATCCTACTCGACTCGGTCAAGACGCACTAATGCAACCTAATTCCCTACAACTTGGCTCTGATGCCAAATGTGACGCCCCGTACAAAACCATCATGTACGGATAATCAACAACAGGTCCATTACACGGTCTAATACTATATGCTGTTTTAAAACAAATTTTGCATTCATGAAAAGGTAACGTTTTTACCAACGTCAAATGTTTTACAAAAGATAACGTGCTTCTACGAATAGAAAGCATTAACATAAGTACGTGACACAAAGGTCATTATAAAGCCATTGTTCAAATGTAACATAAGTTATGAATGCAAAGTAAAAGTTTCATGATTGAGACATCTCTAAACAATGCAGCGGAAGTCTAACACAGCGAGTCTGTAACAGCAAGTCTATAATACCAAGACTATAACAGCAAGTCTAACAGCGGAAGCAACAACATCTAAGCACCTGAGAAATACATGCTTTAAAAAGTCGACACGAATGTTGGTGAGCTATAGTTTGATTGTAAACGACAATGTAATGTAGACCACGAGATTTCGTATTCAAAACAGTATCTCAAATCCGTATGATAAAGTATATGCATATCCGTGGGCACCCGGTAACTAACTTAACGTAAAAATAATATATTACCCCCTAAAAGTACACTTGGCGAGTGCGTATGTTCTCGAAGTATTAAACACCCGTTAAATGCTAGCGCGACTAGCCCGAGTGGGGATGTCAAACCCTATGGATCCATATCTAAGATTCGCGTCTATCAGTTCAAAAACCAATAAGGGAAAAGTTTATGCCTTTATATAACTCACACATATATAAAGTTTAAGTACTCGTGTCAAGTAAGTAAAACATAAAAAGCGCATGTATTCTCAGTCCCAAAAATAGTAAAGTAGAAAGGGAGCTATAACTCACAGTGATAAATGGGGTAAAAGTCGATATGAATAGTATGCAAGTAGTAAGTCGGTCCGAAAGGTCCTCAACCTAAGTCAAAGGTTATTGAGTCAGTATATCGTCCCCAAAAGTTTAAAAGTGAACAAATTAAGTCTTAAGTATCATCATCATCATCATCATCATCATCATCATCATTCGTAAAAGATAAAGTAAGTTTTCATCAAGAATAGAGATCGAAACAAAAGGTTAATTTCGGACAGCTGCTACGACCTCTATACAAACTGAAAAGACGCGTGGTCAGTGGTCAAGGCTCCGTATGTGAGTCCTCGTACTGCTGTCCAATTTTCAGATCCTAACTCAATGTCGTTTGACTGTGGCGACGGTTCAAGCGCGAGTAGGTCAGAATTTTTAGCACGTCGTTACAAAGGCGTAGTGATTTTCAGAAGGCTATAAATCCTAAACCGTATATCGGATTTAGGAGAGTCTTAAACAAAAAGTCATCTACTCGAACCGAACTATCTAAAAATCAACTTTCCAGAAGTCCCAGTTGTCTGATCAGACACCGAAAAATAGTAAACAAGTGCTCCGGTGGGTTTCTTGGTGCTTGATGCTCATCACGGTTCTCATCCTTGATGCGTGTAAGCTTCAAGTGTACAACTCTTTGATGTTTTGGCATCACTTTGACCAAGTTTCAACCATCAACACACCATGTCAAGACTAAGGAGTAATACAACTCACTTAAGAGTTTTGGAAGGATGATGAACCAAGGTTACATCATGTTCTTAGTCTTAACACAAATACAAGTTCTATTCAAGATTAAAGCTACAAACTTTGGTTCAATCAAACAAGCAAGATCTTAAGTTACATAAATTTGATCAATCAAAGTAATGAAACTCTAAGCTAGAAAGCTTGGATCCCTTAACAAATAATCATGAGATTTCAAAGCTAGAAAGTTTGAATCTTTTATGTTCTTGAAGATCTTTAAAGCAACAAGCTAGATCTTCAAGTTTCATGAAGACCATAAACACAAGTTTTGATCTTTTAGCAAAAACAAAGTGATCTTAAGCTATAAAGCTTAGATCCATCAAAGTAATGAAGATCCAAAGCTAGAAAGCTTGAATCTTTTATGTTCTTGAAGATCTTTAGAGAAAAAGGCTAGATCATCAAGTTTCATGAAGATCATAAACACAAGTTTTGATCTTTTTAACAAAATAAAGAGATCATAAGCTAGAAAACTTAGATCTAACAAAAGTAATGAAGATACAAAGCTAGAAAGCTTGAATCTTTTATGTTCTTGAAGGATTCAAATCAAAGTTTGAATCTACAAGATATAACAAGATCAAAAAGCTAAAAAGCTTGATCTTAAGATGATGATGATGTCGTGATGATGAAGAGAAGAAGAAGAAGAAGAAGGAGAAGAAGAAGAAGAAGAAGAAGAAGAAGAAGAAGAAGAAGAAGAAGAAAATTTTAAAACTTACAATTTTTAGTGTGAGAAAGACTAGAGAGAAAATTAGAGAGCAAGTGTGTGTAAAATGAGAATGAAATCAAGTTTGAAATAAAGAATGAAGTGTGCTATTTATAGTGGTAATGGAGGTGGTTAGGCCGTGGGTAATGGGGGACAAAAAGGGAGATAACTTTTGCTTTTTGCATGGTGGTGGTCTAAAGATGGTGCTTATTGTTGGGATCTCATGCAACATGTTTAGTAATGGTTAATAAAAATACTAGTATGTTGGCTCATCTTAATGGGTTTTTATCCTACATATTAATGGATCATAATTCCATTAAAGTTGGGCTAACTTAAAAGTCCAATAGCTAGAGTAGGGTGGGCTTAAGTCCAATAAGGTAGAAAGTCCATTAAGACTAACTAGTGTGCATTAGTAAATTACTAAGCGTAATTAAGCAACCAATAAGCCAAGTAATTGTCATTAGAAAATAACAATTAGTATTACGTAGTCATAATATTCCAATTACGACAAAAGTTAAACGTGTACCAAAGTACATAGCTCGTTCTAAACGTCAAGTGACACTAACGGTCATAAAAGCATTCGGGGATCAAGTTAATTGATTAAGCACTTAATAGCACGCTGTAGGGTATTAACAAAAGTAATTATCATGAATAAAGATCCCAGAGCATAAACTAGCTCAGTACGCACATATACGCAGATTCGTGAAAGTATAGAGCACAAAAATATAAGTCGAAAAAGTCGGGTCGTTACAAAGAACAAATTCAGTCAAACAATATAGCTTGAATAGCATCAAAATATAGAGCAATTCATTATCAAAAGTCTTACAATAATATGAACACTAAGAGATTTAGCTAATCATGTTCATGGAAAAAACAAACAAACTCATAAACACAATATAATTCATAGTAATCTCACAAAAACTAATGAAAAATAAAGTACCAATGATGTTTAAATGACCAATCCTTGATCCTAGATGATAACTCCTTTAGAATTGATGAACTTTGGCTTTTGAATCACTAAAATCGCCCTAGTAGAGCTCCCAAACGGCCAAAATTCGTCCAAAATCGTACATACCCTAAAAATTGCTCGTATGCGAATTTAAATAGCTGATTATGTCGATGTTACTCTCGCCATCGCGACCCAAAATGGCTTGAGGGTCTCGCGATCGCGAGCCTTCCAGATGGGGGTTTCGCGGTCGCTTTTCGTTTTCTCAGTTGGCGAACATGACCCCGGCTCCATTCCCGCGACTGGTAACCATATCCTCGCGATCGCGAGACCTGAAACTCCGTTTGCAACTCGAAAAATCACTTAAAAAATTGGCGTTAACTCGGGTTCGAACCTGGAAATTTATACTCGATACTTTGGCCCCGAAACACTCTAAAATCATCAAAAATTATCATCACTCAACCAAAACACCACCTTGACATAAAAGGCGCTATCTTCAACTAAAATCATCGTAAAATCTTCACTCTTTATCATAAAACCAACAAAACGGAACACGATATTGCGAGATATTCATGTATAAACCGAGCAATATTAGTCTAGTTGCACTAGCGATCCGCGTTCTTCCGATCGTCGACGCGTGTTATTTTTCTTTTTTGGTGCATATGATATTTAGGATTCCTTTGTTGACGTGTTTTGGCATATTTTTTTTCCTTGTCAAAAGTGCGTTTTCACTCTATTAGTGAGTCTGTTTTCTTAGTGTACGTTGCTTGTGTCATATGTTTCTTTTTAAAGGCAATAGTTGGCATATCTTAACCTTGTTGTGTACTGCTCTGTATCAGATGTACTTGTTGATTTTCATATCAGTTTAATGTTATTATTTTTTTTCCTGAGATAAAAAAACTAATTACGACTATTTATTGCATGTTTTAAAAGCTTAAGTATATCATTTAAGCCCATGTTCAAAAAACGTCATTAATTATTTTAGTAACATGTTAAGGGTATTATGAATGAGAGATGATCCTCACACACAACCTTTTGATCCATGTATACATAATTACATATTATAACCTTAATTATATTTACAATAATAATATAAGTTCAACTCTTTAAATTAATCTAGAGGTATAACTGTAAATTGATTAGACAAAAGTGTAATTTGATCAAAAATTGATGTTTGAGGATCACCTCTCATTATGAATACACACCACTTTCTCCACATTTCATATCTCTTTCAAAATTTAAACTTACCCATACTCTTAAATTCGAAAAAGTTAGATCTCACTGTTACTGTTATTAAAGTCATCCTATTTTCTCAAATATAATATAGTAAATATAGTAATAGTAAGTAAAAAAAAAAGGTAATGGTAATTAGTAATAGTAATTAGTTATAATAATATTAAAAATATTAATAAATAAATAAAAAAAATACAAAACAATACTCCGTATCATGTATAAAAATAAAAACATGTAAACATTGCATCAAAGAAAAGCTCTTGTCATTACTGAATTCGGGAGATTACGTGTGTACCCTTGGATTGAGCATCGTTTTGGTGTGTTGTAAAATTTTTGGAGAATCCTTATATGACAAAACAATCGTACGACTTTGTTCGGGCAAGCTATTTGTTAGTATTGACTAATTTTAAAAATTCAGGTTTTATCCAATGTTATGTTACAGCGGATACCTGTCACCTTGATGTTAGGCATTCCGTCAGCAACAAATTTGACCACCTCACTTAGGTTTTCAGATAATAAATTCATTTGTGGTTGGTTTGAAGATAACGACACGATTAAAATTGAATATAAGATCAATGTGCTATTCATTGCGGTTTTTATCGACAAGTTAACAATGCTTTAATCGATACGATCACAAAAGTACGTGGGAACGCTCATGCACAGTCACAAAATCAGGTCGTTCATTACTCATTTTAAAAGCAACAAAAAGTAATGAAAGCTTTGATCCCATGTTCGATGACGCGATTAGGGACTTAAATGAAATGATTTTCTCAATTTTTTATTTCGAAATAAAGCAAAAAAAGATGATGGGGAATTTGTACTAATTTTCTCTTCTAACTCTCAATTTATGATGAAATGATTTTATTTCTTTTCAATTATTTTCTTTTCAGGCTTCCTTTTCATTTCTTTCTCCACAAAACTGTGGATACGGAGCCTTTTACAAAGTCAACACCAATTTAGGTTGCGTTTGATAAAACTGAATGATTTAGCACAGAATAATTCATAATCTGAATAATTGAAAGCTTATGAATGAAGTTGCTTTTGAATTAAAATAACTTGTTTGCTAATAATTTTAAACATATAATGTAAATGATTTTATCCTTAATAACCTTTTACATTAATTTAAGCATGTTACATAAAATTTAGGTGCTTAATGGTTAAGTAATAGATCCAGCTCTGAAAGGTTCAACGCTTAATGCTAAATCATTCGAACCATCTGTCATTCAGAGGTTAAAAACACACACGCTGAATACTTAATGAATCAGCATTCAACGTTTAAGCATCAAATTAAGAGTTAAACAAACGCATCCTTAAATTCAAAATTTAAACCATTATAAGTGTACAGGGTTTCAATTATCAGAATGCACAAGAAAATAGTTCGAAAAATATTCCAACCCACAAACATATACTCCTTTCGTCTCATCTTAAGTGTCCATTGTTGATTTTAAAATGTCTTTCTTGATTAATTTTGACCGTAAATATTTTTATTTGTGTTATATTATATTTGATGAAAATTATATAAATGAAAAATACATTTAAAATTCAATTCATTCATATAATTTCCATTTCCATTAAATATTATATAGAACGAATAAAGAAAGACTTTGAAAAGTTATCTTTTTTTTTTTTTTTTTGTAAACAAGGAAAACCTCCTATGAACTAGCACATTGGCTTCCCCATAGAAGTTAAAACCTCGGGTAATCAAGCCCCCCGAGCACGAGACCAGGTACCAGATGAATTGCGCATTATGCACACACTCTTATCACATTCCCTTTTTTAAACATTTTGGCAGAGCCAAGGATTAAACCCGAATGATTTACTTTATTGAGCAACTCGATAGTCATTCACGCAAGCTTACATTCAACACTTGAACATAAGGAGTACTTAAAAGCTCGACTCTTAGCCCTTAAGCACCTTTACCAAAATACCCCTTTACATTTTTATTATTTAATTTTCATTGATATAAAAACTAGTGATTGAATGAAGTAGGGTGTGGACTTGAAGAGACAAATTACGGATCGGATACAAGATGATCGGAGCAGGGAAGATGAAACAATACACTAATGTCGTCGATAAACCTCTCAGTAAAGGCAGACAAGAGGTAATTAATTCGCATTTGATCCATTCCGTACATCCACCCAATTTCCCCCCTTTTTTTAACCTAAGATCCCTAATTCCAATTTCAACCAATTTAATAAATCAGATGATAAAAAATGTTTGCAGGTGAGTTTAAGCGGATTCGCTTACTTATTTTCAGAGCTTGTTCAGTACAATCAGACTCAAGTTGATAACATTGGTGAACTTGAACGGAGGTAACTTTTTTTTTTTTTTTTTTTCTTTCCAGAAATTGATTTGTTAGATTAGGATTTATAATTTGCTACCTTGGCAATTGTGCTTAGTTCTTGATGATACGAGTCAACGTTTGATATTTATGTACATGTTTATAAATTTTGATCAGTGCTACTTAATGAAAAAGGATAATATGATATAAATTTGAGGGAACCGAAGTTGATCCTTATAAAAAGATAATAAGTTCAATTCAGGTACAGCAAATATTAAAAAAAATCTGTCCTTTTCAGATTTCATGTTTGATTAATTTGTTCCATTAGAAATCTTGAAATTTTTATTACATTTTCTTGTTACTTTTGCATATTTTTAATTGTAATTGAACTTATAATCCTTTTTTTGTTCAAGATAATGTTTGGTTTTCTCAATTAGGATGTTTTTACATTTATTTTACATTCTTACCAAATACATTTTTTGATATTTGCTCATTGAAAAGTGCTGTTAGTAAATTCTTAACGAATAATATAAGATGGTTATCGGTGTATTCAGACAATGATCTATGATTTCTTTGACGAAAGAGACTCACATGAACCCACAACCTTTTGGTTGATCAGCTGTTTAAATAAAATGATTTATGAATGTTAACTATGAATGAAAAAGTGTTGAATATCTTATACTTGGAATATGTATACGATACATGTGTTGGATGAAATATAAATATACAATCATGTGTTATGGATCAGATTGGAGGATGCTGGCTATGCTGTTGGAGTACGAGTTTTGGAATTACTTTGCCACCGGGAGAAGGTATAACACATTATCCATCTTCTTAATTGTTTGTCGGTTGAGTAAACTTATACTCAGTTTTAGGGAGAGTAGCACATGCAGTGTTTTTATAAAATCAATATAGAAGTACGCAAAAAAGTGTTAGTGAGTCAACCAATCTGACTCGACATGATATAATAATGATCTGGTTTAACAACCACCCAACCGACTTAGTTAGGCCAATTTTAGACATCTAATATTCGTGTTTGTGTGTATATATTTCTCTATGTGAGTCAGATTATTTATCGAGTTATGCCTATCTGTTGTTACCCAATGCAGTAACTCTTTCTATGTATCGTTTCAGGGTAACAGAAGAGAGACTCGATTGTTGGGCATTTTATCTTTTGTACATAGTACAGTGTGGAAGGTGCTTTTTGGAAAGGTTTGTACTATTTTCATTTTGAAGCAGTGATCTGATAAAGTTTTAAAATTTGTGTTCATTTTCTTTAAATATGCCTCTATGTGATACAAATGTATTATTAACATAATACTCCAGGTGGCTGACTCGCTTGAAAAAGGTACTGAACATGAAGACGAATATATGATTAGTGAAAAGGAGCTCTTAGTCAATAGGTACGTCTGTTTTCCAAATGGTTTCTACGCTCATTTCGTTCAGTATCTCATATAATCTCACTAGTCAGTATTTATACACCATTTTTTTTTTTTTTGTGTGTGTCAATTATAGATTTATTTCAGTACCAAAAGATATGGGGTCGTTCAACTGTGGTGCTTTTGTTGCTGGGGTAGTAAGGGTATGTGTTTTATACTTATATTGTTTGTAAATGCACATATTTTCACTTTTTTATGTATAAAATATTCTGAAGTTCGTTTTCTTCCCTCTTTAAAGGGTGTATTAGACAATGCTGGATTCCCGGCTGTTGTGACTGCGCATTTCGTACCGGTGGATGGTCAACAAAGACCTCGGACAACTATATTGATTAAGTTCGCTGAGGAGGTAGGATATATTATATTTGCCAATGGTATTACTCATATATTTTGTTTTTGGGTGAAATGCTCTTTACGTTGGCAAATACTGTCACTTTGATTTGATGTGGCTAAGTTATTTCCAGATTATATCTATTTTACTTTTTACTTGAGCTTAGTAAAGAAAACCCTCAGTATGTGAGATTGAAAAATATGTTAGGTCAAAAAGTCAACAACTTCGTCAAAAGTTACTTTAAACACTTCACAGAGAACGGGACATTGTGATTCCAATGTTAGATAATTGTGGCTTATAGATTTTGGAATTGAAAGATTGTCCCAATAATTGTGTTTTATTTTCGTAAGGTATACCATTAATTAGAGTTTCGACCGATTTTGTAATAGATCGGTCAGAATGGGTGATGTTTATCTCTAACGAGAAATGGGTCAAGTTTAATACTTGGTAATAGGAACTAAATCAAATGGATAGGAACTGATCTTGTAATAAACACCCTGATTTTGATATAGGTATTGCGAAGAGAAGCAAGATTAGGATGATTTTTGTCGAGTATAATCTGGCTTCGGAGTTCGACAGTTGCTGAAGGTTATGTCTTACATGAAGAACGCGTCTGAATTGATCTAAAGTTTGTTGCAGCAATAGGTATAACTTCTATTGAATCCAAGAGTGATCATAATAGCTTAAATTTGCGTGTATTACTTACAATTTGCGAGTAAGGTGTTTTACTGTTTTAGTACTCTTTATATTCAATGTCAATGGCAATGACCAAAGAGTTAACCTGTTAATCTGTTATTGTCTACATGTCCACGGTAATCAAAAGTTTGTTAAATGACGTTATGCTAGAATTGATAAGACTAACTTTAACTGGCAACTGATATGTAAAATAACGAAATATATATACATCATCATTATAACTGGATCAAATAGACTATAATTATGTGTATACATAATTATAAGTTGGATAAACAAAGAATGTTCAAACCAAATTTTTTTAGTCATGGATGTAGTAACTTAGCCTGATACTTTGCCTTACTCTAATGTTTATATGGACACATGGTCCGGACTCTAGATTCATAAATCCAGGCCAATGGGAATAATACCGCAATTCTAAATTAACCACTCGCTGAAAACTAACTGATCAAAACATCTCCCGTACCATTTTAGCAGTAGATGTTGACTTTTTCAAATTCAATTGGGAAGTGATATTTATACTTAATAAATCCACTTATATTTATGCGTTGATAACTTATATTGTATAAACGGCTAATGACAATAAAAGTGGATCTATCAAAAACGTAAGTGAATATATTATCACCCAATTTAATTTTATGAAACCATTTTTAATTGGCTGAAACTCCCAGGTATACTTGTGCGGCATACAACAATATCCAAATCTCATTAATATGAAAGAGTTACGGAGAGGTGAGATGTACATAATTATAAATTATTCCTTAAAATAAAGGAACTCGGAAAGTTATTCCCCCTCTACGCGAGGGCATAGAAAGACTGATTTCAGAAGGACCGACTCCAAAAGGATATGAGGTCAATATGTAATAAAATGGACATACGCGCATAATAAATATAAGTACGCAAATAAACATTTAATATGTTATTCGAGCAGTGACGTTCTAGGCAAATGTTTTTTGTTCCAAATAGATGGAGTTGATGGAAGGCAGAATTGTTTTCAGCTTCAACCTAAACCAAACACAATCTAATAATTAAGCACTATAGTTATATACAGCATAGGTGTTTTACTGTTTGCAACTGAATTTAAGTAACAAAGCTAACTGACACAGACTTGATAAAACCTGTTAACTAAATTGTTTGCTGCTATATCAACGACTTAAGTGATAACACAGCGAATTAGAGCTAGCCATCCCAGTTTTAATCAACAAAGTTCAAAATCACAAGTTGCCTGTAAAATCATGAATTATATAAAATGTTCATATGTTCACATGTCCACACACAAATGTGCACATGTGAATGAAAAAACTTTATACGTGATTTTAAAGGTAATTTAGAGGGTTCCTCGAACTATTTTATATTCATTCTTAAAGTATATCAACGTTCATATGTGATTGGCTCAACTACATATGTGAAAGCCCCATCATTTTAAAGTTCTTGCAGTTGTATACTTTTTATGATTCACATTTTAACTATTTGTTCTTCGAAGCTATATAGTCCCTGAAGTGGAAAAATGAAAGAATAAGAAAATAAGCTGCATATAGTACTCCCAATATCACCCCCATAATATACAACTATGCTAATTTTAGAAACAGAGCGTTAACTAAGATGAATTTTTTGCATTATAAGATTTCTCCAAACTGTGCAATCTTGCTCATTACAATGTGTGCATTTTCATAACTGAAAACACTAACATTATAACAGAATGGTGGTAGACGAGATCATTAAGCCAAACAAAAGCATTTAGAATCAGGCTTTTGTAGAAATAGTTAGTCAACATGCTATGAAAACAGATGTATACAAACATGTATGCTTAAGATCATATGTAATACTTGTATCACGGTTAAAAATTATAAACTTGATGCGGATAACATTGTTGATATGAGTTACGGAGTGAGTTTTAAGGAACACTAAGACCATTTTTAATCCTGCCTATGATGTCACATGCAGATTGTGTACTTTTTGGCCAAAAAGTGTAATCTGCCTGTGATGGTGGCAGTGTCAGGTTTTGACCCTCATTAACCCTGACACCCCTTTAAAGCGATTATTCCATCATTAACCCTAACGCCTCATTAACCCTGACGAACGCCCCTAGTTTGCCCGGCGCAGGTTCGGAACGTCGGTCCGGGTGGAGGAAATGACGGATCCAGACGTTTCGGAAGGGCGACGTCAAATAAAAGCCTTCACTCTTATTGCCTTATATGTGCATTATATATGCACAAAACCTATTAAATCGCTTTAAAGGTTCATTGATAATTGCACATTTACTTAATCATGGAATTATCTTAGGCTTCGTATATACATTGGTCAGTCTGTTGGCCCAATAAAACTAAAGGCCTAAGAAAGCAACAAAAGTTGTATATTGGTTTTAAAGCCCAATAAAGCTAACATGGGTATAATTATCGACTTCAACAAAAAATAACAGTAGTATGAAAAATGTGCTTTATAACTTGGTCACAAATAAATGTTATAAAAACATGAACATATCAGCTTATGAGCCTATGGATGGATACGAAGTGACTAGACGTGAAAAGATTTATAAACCTCTGTTCATCTTATGGTATAGAGAATACAAGTCTATACGTCACAGTTTGTCCTCAAACGTTACACGCGATTTATTATGAATCGAATCGCCTGGTTATTAATAGTAAGTATACTTGTTCTTGACGGGATCATTTTGACAACGTTGATTCTGCCAAACAGGACTCGTGTTCTTATAGATATAGTTACAAGATAATATCTGATATACTATAGATGTATTTGATGGTGGTACAAAAAATTCAACATCTTTAATAGGAAAGCGTAGACTTTAGTGGTTAACTTTCGGTTGTTGATATCAAAAATAGAAATGCTACAGTTTTAGATACAAAGTCAATATGGTTATGTGATTCTTATCTTGTCATATTTTATTTTTTGACGCTTTTTATTGTTTTTTAATCTCAAATTAATTTCAAACGCTTATGCGTGCAAATTGTTGTCACTGTGGATTTGGTTATTCTTTTATGTTGAAAAAGAGTCGCTTGTCTGTGCCGCCGTAAACTAACTTTGTTGGGCTAACACCTAAAATACTACTGCTGACTTCCTGAGTGGTTTTCTTTTTTTTTTTTTTTTTTTTTTTTTTTTTTTTTTTTAGTGAAAGGAAAAGAAAGAAATAAAAAAGAAAAAGATATTCTCGAATTTTTAGGTGGAAATAAAAAAGAAACAATGGAAAGGATATATTAAAATGTTTTTTTGTTTAATGTCTTTTCCATCTAAATCTAAAAATAGGATGATTATAGAGGAAAAGAAATAATGTATTACCAGTGCTGATTCAGAAACTTTTTTCTATGAATGCAAAAGTGATAAAACAGATCTAAAAAGCCTTATTCTTCATATACATCTTATCACACTGCAATCTTTCAAATTACAAATAGTGCGCTCAAACCAACTGAGCTGTACCACTTTTGTGTTTTAGTTTCTACATTTGTGTTATAATAACCAGATAGTCCAGTATCAATTTTATATTAATTATAACAAAAAAAAATTCACGAATAATTTTCGATCGTCGGGGGCGAATGACCCCGGTTGCCCTAAGGTGGATCCGCCCCTGTATATTACTTCGTATGTATACGTATATGTTTATAATAACAAATATTATAATTATAATTATAACTCTAGCAAAGTCTCATACAATTTTACTTCTTATCATTTATACGCGCGTCTCTCATTTTATAAAAATCGTCATGACGTTATTTATTATAGAGTTCCCACCCACTAGTCTCATTTTTCATATTCTATATCTATATATTCTTATTGATTATTATTGTTATTGATCACTCAAATTTAGGTATGTACATCTTCTCGATCACTCAATAATTAATGAATTTCTTTCAGTTCTTTTGTTATCCTTTATAAGTTATGGCGTATTATATTCTGTTTCATGATCATTTTTTCCTTTCCATCCTTTTACGTTTAAAAAAAACTCAGAGAATGCGGTCTACAATATTGGAACTCAAAACGAACTTAAATAGCATCTATTCAAACAGGTACATGCTGGTCCTATATTCTTGAAAATAACAATTATCTAACGCATAATGTACTATCATATGTCAAAAAAGTATTGACAAATAGTCATTCTATCAAAAGTCACGATACGACAAATGAACTCGATCATGTGATCATGTGATTGAAATAATGCACGTCTACTCCTTTCCTTGCATGAAATTTGCCTACGCGTGTGGAATAATACTACTATATCATCGATAATTGATGTCATACGATATTTTTGTTTTCGTAGACAAGTTGCTACATTAATTAACTACTACGGAGTATAATTATAACTTAATAAAAACTTGAATTCGATTTTTCATTATTTATAGTTAGCACACATGTCTCACGTTTTAGCTATATATGGAAGATCAATAGAAGAAGCTAATGATTCATTAGACCATTTCTATTCGACAACTGGATGACTGAACAATTAAATTGTCAACTCAGCATCAGGTTAATTCATTCTTGGATGACAACATTTAGTCATCCGGTATACGAGTGTCATTATGATGACTATTGGGGCTTTACGTGCTTATATTTTTAATGACTAAAAAATAAAAATGGAACATAAATAGCATCAATTCATTTCCTAAAAGGTTTATTTGGTCCCATATTCTTGAGAATAAGTTAATCGTAGACAGAAATATATGTTGGTTCGACCTACATTTATACGAGTAGGTAGTTTTATTTTATTTTTTAAATAATTTTGTTGTTTTCAAAACAAAATATGGTTTTTGATTAAAAACAAGTTTAAGAAGTCTTTTTAAATAATTTTTTTATAATAAAATCACACACATAAAGCGTATGTTTGGTTGAAAGACTTTTGGGACATGTAGGCACAAAGATTTTTGAAATTTTTAGAAGACTTTAGCTTTTATAAAAAAAAAAAAAAAAACTTTTATCTAATAAAAATATTCGTTTAGTTAAAATTGATTACAGTTTTATAGACGGAGGGAAAAAATTAAAAGTTAGAGCTAAAAGCTAATAGAACTCTCGTTCGAGAAAAAAGCTACTAGCTTTTAATCATTTTACTTTTTATTTTTACAGTTTCAGCTACTCTACCAAACACCTAAATGCATATAAAAAGCTAACAGCTAACTACCAGCTACGAGTTACAAGCCACCAGCTACAAGCTACAAGCTACAAGCCACAAGCTACTAGCTACAAACTACCATATAGTTTTGTTAAACATACCCTTAGAGTTAGCTACTATCTA